>NW_012287082.1:0-2657 GCF_000151885.1 Dipodomys ordii
TCTATCCCGCTGTGTCCTCGCTGTGTCACCAGCTGTGTCCCGCTGTGTCCCCCGCTTTGTCCCGCTGTGTCCCACTGTGTCCCCACTGTGTCCCGCTGTGTCCTGGTCTGTCCCCGGTGTGCCCGCTGTGTCCCGCTGTGTACCCCGCTGTGTCCAGCTATGTCACCGCTGTGTCCCGCTGTGGCCCATCTCTGTCTCCGCTGTCCCCCGCTGTGTCCCCCGCTGTGTGCCACTGTGTCCCGCTATGTCCCCCGCTTTGTCCTGCTGTGTCCCCGCAGTGTCCCCGCTGTGTCCTGCTGTGTCACACTGTGTCCCGTGGTGTCCCACTTTGTCCCCCGCTGTTTCCCCCGCTGTGTCCTCCGCTGAGTCCCCTCTGTATCGACGCTGTGTCCCGCTGTGTCCCGCTGTGTCCTCGCTGTGTTCCCCGCTGTGTCCCGCTGTGTCACCTGCTGTGTCCCCCGCTGTGTCCTCGCTGTGTCCCCCGCTGTGTCCCCCACTGTGTCCCGCTGTGTCCGACTGTGTCCCGCTCTGTCCCCACTGTGTCCCGCTGTGTCCCCGCTGTGTGCCCGCTGTGTCCCGCTGTGTACCCCGCTGTGTCCAACTGTGTCACCGAGGTGTCCCGCTGTGGCCCTACTCTGTCTCCGCTCTGTCCCCCGATTTGTTCCGCTGTGTCCCCCTGTGTCCCCCGCTTTGCCCTACTGTGTCCCCACAGTGTCCCGCTGTGTCTCACTGTGTCCCGTGGTGTCCCTCTTTGTCCCCCGCTGTGTTCCCCGCTGAGTCCCCTCTATGTGGACCGCTGTGTCCCGCTGTGTGCTCGCTGTGTCCCCCGCTGTCTCCCGCTTTCTCCCCCGCTGTGTTCCGCTGTGTCCCGCTGCGTCCTCGCTGTGTCCCCCGCTGTGTCCCTCTGTGACCCGCTGTGTTACCAGCTGTGTCCCGCTGTGTACCCCTCTGTGTCCCCCTCTGTGTCCCGCTGTCTTCCCCGCTGTGTCCCGCTGTGTCCCGCTGTGTCCCCCGCTGTGTCCCTGCTGTGTCCCCGCTGTGTCCTGCTGTATACTGCTGTGTCCCCCGCTGAGTCCTGCTGTGTCCCCGCTGTGTCCCGCTGTGTTCCCCATGTGTCCCCCACTGTGTCCCACTGTGTCCCACTGTGTCCCCCACTGTTTCCCCCGCTGTGTCCGGCTGTGTCCCCCGCTGTGTCCCGCTGTGTCCACTGCTGTGTCCCCGCTGTGTCCCGCTTTTTCCCCGGCTCTGTCCCGCTGTGTCCTCACTGTGTCCCCCGCTGTATCCCGCTGTGTCCTCGCTGTGTCCCCAGCTGTGTCCCGCTGTGTCCCCCGCTTTGTCCCGCTGTGTCACACTGTGTCCCCACTGTGTCCCGCTGTGTCCCGCTGTGTCCCCGGTGTGCCCGCTGTGTCCCGCTCTGTACCCCGCTGTGTCCAGCTATGTCACCGCTGTGGCCCGCTGTGGCCCATCTCTGTCTCCGCTGTACCCCGCTGTGTCCCCCGCTGTGTGCCACTGTGTCCTGCTATGTCCCCCGCTTTGTACCTGCTGTGTCCCCGCAGTGTCCCCGCTGTGTCCTGCTGTGTCACAGTGTGTCCCGTGGTGTCCCACTTTGTCCCCCGCTGTTTCCCCCGCTGTGTCCTCTGCTGAGTCCCCTCTGTATCGACGCTGTGTCCCGTGGTGTCCCTCTTTGTCCCCCGCTGTGTCCCCCACTGAGTCCCCTCTGTGTGGCCGCTGTGTCCTGCTGTGTGCTTGCTGTGTCCCCCGCTGTCTCCCGCTTTGTCCCCCGCTGAGTTCCGCTGTGTCCCGCTGCGTCCTCGCTGTGTCCCCCGCTGTGTCCCGCTGTGTCCCTGCTATGTCCCCAGCTGTGTTCCGCTGTGTACCGCTCTCTACCCCGCTGTGTCTCGCTATGTTCCCGCAGTGTCCCGCTGTGTCCCCCTGTGTCCTCGCTGTGTCCCCCGCTGTGTCCTGTTGTGTCCCCAGCTGTGTACCTCGCTGTGTCCCGCTGTGTCCCTGCTGTATCGAGGCTGGGTCCCGCTGGGTCCCGCTGTGTCCTCCCTGTGTCCCCCGCTGTGTCCCGCTGTGTCCGCCATTGTGTCCCGCAGTGTCTACTGCTTTGTCCCCACTGTGTCCCGCTGTGTCCCGCTGTGTCCTCGCTGTGTCCCACGCTGTGTTCCACTGTGGCCTCGCTTTTTTCCCCACTGTGTCCCGCTGTGTACCCCTCTGTGTCCCCCGCTGTGTCTCGCTGTGTCCCCCGCTGTGTCCATGCTCTTTCCCCTCTGTGTCCCGCTGTGTCCCGCTGTGTCCCACTGTGTCCCCCGCTGAGTCCCGCTGTGTCCCAATGTGTCCTCGCTCTGTCCCCCGCTGTGTACCTCTGTGTCCTTCCTGTGTCCCACGCTGTGTCCTGCTGTGTCCCCGCTGTGTCCCCCGCTATGTCCCGCTTTGTCCCCCGCTGTGTCCCGCTCTGTCCTTGCTGTGTCCCCCACTGTGTGCCGCTGTGTCCTCGCTGTTTCCCCGCTGTGTCCCTGCTGTGTCCCTCTGTGTACCCCGCTGTGTCCAGCTTTGTAACCGCTGTGTCTCCCTGTGTCCCACGCTCTGTCCCACACTGTGTCCCGCAGTGTCCCCGCTGTGTCCCACTGTGTCCCCCGCTGTGTCCCGCTGTG
>NW_012287083.1:0-3321 GCF_000151885.1 Dipodomys ordii
TGTACCCGCTGTGTCCCGCTTTGTCCCGCTGTGTACTGCTGTGTCCCCCGCTGAATCCCGCTGTGTCCCAATGTGTCCTCGCTCTGTCCCCCGCTGTGTCCCGCTGTGTCCTCCCTGTGTCCCCCGCTGTGTCCCGCTGTGTCCCGCTGTGTCCCCGCTGTGTGCCCGCTGTGTCCCGCTGTGTACCCCGCTGTGTGCCCGCTGTGTCTCGCTGTGGCCACTCTCTGTCTCTGCTGTCCCCCGCTGTGTCCCCCGCTGTGTCCCGCTGTGTCCCGCTGTGTCCCCCGCTTTGTCCTGCTATGTCCCGCAGTGTTCCCGCTGTGTCCCGCTGTGTCACACTGTGTCCCGTGGTGTCCCACTTTGTCCCACGCTGTGTCCCTCGCTGAGTCCCGTCTGTGTCGCCGCTGTGTCCCCCCGTGTCCTCGCTGTGTCCCCCGCTGTCTCCCGCTTTGTCTCCCGCTGTGTTCCGCTGTGTCCCGCTGTGTACCCCGATGTGTGCTGCTATGTACCCGCAGTGTCCCCGCTATGTCCCGCTGTGTCCCGCTGTGTCCTCGCTGTGTCCCCAGCTGTGTACCCCACTGTGTCCCGCTGTGTCCCTGCTGTATCGACGCTGGGTCCCGCTGGGTCCCGCTGTGTCCTCCTTTTGTCCCCAGCTGTGTCCCGCTGTGTCCGGCACTGTGTCCCGCTCTGTCTACTGCTGTGTCCCCGCTGTGTCCCGCTGTGTCCAGCTGGGTCCCTGCTGTATCCACGCTGGGTCCCGCTGGGTCCTGCTCTGTCATCCCTGTGTCCCCCGCTGTGTCCCGCTCTGTCCCCCGCTGTGTCTCTGCTGTGTCCCCGCTGTGTCCCGCTTTGTCCCGCTGTGTACTGCTCTGTCCCCCGCTGAATCGCGCTGTGTCCCAATGTGTCCCAATGTGTCCTCGCACTGTCCCCCGCTGTGTGCCGCTGTGTCCTCCCTGTGTCCCCCGCTGTGTCCCGCTGTGTCCCGCTGTGTCCCCCGCTGTGTTCCCCGCTATGTCCCGCTGTGTCCCCCGCTGTGTCCCACTGTGTCTTTGCTGTGTCCCATGCTGTGTGCCGCTGTGTCCTCGATGTGTCCCCCGCTGTTTCCCGCTGTGTCCTGCTGTGTCACGCTGTTTCCCCGCTGCGTCCCCGCTGTGTCCCTCTGTGTACCCCGCTGTGTCCAGCTTTGTCCCCGCTGTGTCTCGCTGTGTCCCACGCTCTGTCCCCCACTGTGTCCCGCTCTGTCCCCCTCTGTGTCCCGCTGTGTCCCCCGCTGTGTCCCACTGTGTCCCCGCAGTGTCACTGCTGTGTCCCTGCTGTGTCGCCGCTGTGTCCCGCTGTTTCCTGCTGTGTCCTCTCTTTGTCCCACGCTGTGTTCCGCTGTGTCCCCCGCTGTGTCCCGCTGTGTCCCGCTGTGTCCCCGCTGTATCCCGCTGTGTCCCCCGCTGTGTCCCGCTGTGTCCCGCTTTATCCTTGCTGTGACCCTCTCTGTCCCCGCTGTATTGACGCTGTGTCCCGGTGTGTCCCGCTGTGTCCGCGCTGTGTTCCCGGCTGTGTCCCGCTGTGTACCCCTCTGTGTCCCCAGCTGTGTCCCGCTGTGTCCCCTCTCTGTCCCCTGCTGTCCCCCGCTGTGTCCCCCGCTGTGTCTCGCTGTGTCGCCCACTGTGTCCCGCTGTGCCCCTGCAGTGTCCCCGCTGTGTCCCACTGTGTCACACTGTGTCCCGTGTTGTCCCGCTTTGACCCCCGCTGTGACCTCGCAGTTTTTCCCGCTGTGTCCCGCTGTGTCCTCGCTGTGTTCCCCGCTATGTCCCGCTGTGTCCCCCGTTGTGTCCACCGCTGTGTCCTCGCGGTGTCCCCCACTGTGTCCCGCTATGTCCTCGCTGGGTACCGCTGGGTCCCGCTGTGTCCCCCGCTGTGTCCCGCTGTGTCCGACTGTGTCCTGCTCTGTCCCCGCTGTGTCCCGCTGTGTCCTGCTGTGTCCTCGCTGTGTCCCACGCTGTGTTCCGCTGTGTCCCCCGCTGTGTCCCGCTGTGTCCCGCTGTGTCCCCGCTGTGTCCCGCTGTGTCCCGCTGTGTCCCTCTGTGTCCCTGCTGTGACCCTCTCTGTCCCCGCTGTATTGACGCTGTGTCCCGGTGTGTCCCGCTGTGTCCGCGCTGTGTTTCCGGCTGTGTCCCACTGTGTACCCCTCTGTGTCCCCTGCTGTGTCCCGCTGTGTCCCCTCTCTGTCCCCTGCTGTCCCCCGCTGTGTCCCCCGCTGTATCTCACTGTGTCGCCCGCTTTGTCCCGCTGTGCCCCTGCAGTGTCCCCGCTGTGTCCCACTCTGTCACACTATGTCCCATGTTGTCCCGTTTTGTCCCCCGCTGTGACCTCGCAGTGTTTCCCGCTGTGTCCCACTGTGTCCTCGCTGTGTTCCCCGCTGTGTCCCGCTGTGTCCCCCGTTGTGTCCACCGCTGTGTCCCGCTGTGTCCCCCGTTGTGTCCACCGCTGTGTCCCGCTGTGTCCCCCGCTGTGTCCCGCTGTGTCCGACTGTGTCCCCGCTGTGTCCCGCTGTGTCCCCGCTGTGTGCCCATTGTGTCCCGCTGTGTACCCCGCTGTGTCCAGTTGTGTCCTTTTGTGTCACGCTGTTTCCCCGCTGTGTCCCTGCTGTGTCCCTCTGTGTACCCCGCTGTGTCCAGCTTTGTCCCCGCTGTGTCTCGCTGTGTCCCACGCTCTGTCCCACACTGTGTCCCGAAGTGTCCCCCGCTGTGTCCCGCAGTGTCCCCCGCTGTGTCCCACTGTGTCCCCCGCTGAGTCCCCGCTGTGTCACCGCTCTGTCCGGCTGTTTCCTCGCTGTGTCCCCTGTTGTTTCCCTCTCTGTCCCTCGCTGTGTCTCACGCTTTGTCCCCGCTGTGTCCCACTGTGTCCCGCTGTGTCCCGCTGTGCCCCCACTGTGTCCCGTTGTGTCCACAGCTTTGTACCACGCTGTGTAACGCTGTGTGCCCGCTGTATCGACGCTGTGTCCCGTTGTGTCCCGCTGTGTCCTCGCTGTGTTCCCCACTGTGTCCCGCTGTGTCCCCCGCTGTGTCCCCCGCTGTGTCCTCGCTGTGTCCCCTTTTGTGTCCCGCTGTGTCCTCACTGGGTAGCCCAGTGTGTCCCGCTGTGTCCCTCGCTGTCCTCCGCTGTGGCCCGCTGTGTCCCGCTGTGTCCCCCGCTTTATCTTGCTGTGTCCCGCAGTGTCCCCGCTGTGTCCCGCTGTGTAACACTGTGTCCCGTGGTGTCCCACTTTGTCCCACGCTGTGTCCCCAGCAGCGTCCCCTCTGTGTCGCCGCTGTGTCCCCTCTCTGT
>NW_012287084.1:0-324 GCF_000151885.1 Dipodomys ordii
CCTTAAGCTGGTGAGATTCGCCCTGAAAATTCGTCAGCCACCCGAAAGCCGGGCAAGCGGTGCGCCCGATCCCCCCGATCGTTAGCTCCCGCTCCTCCCCGCCCCCCTTCCTCTCCACTCGTTTCCCCCCTCCCCGGTCCCTGCCTTCTCCCCCCTCCCGTCCCGCCCCCCCCACCTCCGGAGCTGGGAAGAGAGTCAAGATGGCGGCGAAATCCGATGGCGGTGGCGTGGGGGTGGGCTTCGCCCAGCTGCACAACCTGGACGAGGCGGTGGTCAGCGGCGGCGAGGAGGACGGGGAGCCCGGGGGCGG
The DNA here is from genome assembly GCF_000151885.1 of Dipodomys ordii. Lineage (NCBI taxonomy): Eukaryota > Metazoa > Chordata > Mammalia > Rodentia > Heteromyidae > Dipodomys > Dipodomys ordii. The sequence goes on from NW_012287084.1 coordinate 311, forward strand.
CGGCTGCGGCGGGC
>NW_012287085.1:0-865 GCF_000151885.1 Dipodomys ordii
CTACGGACATCAAGTTCCCTGATAGCGGGGGTGATACCCATGCACGAGGTACATACAAAGACGACATCTATATCATCCCAGAAATGTACTTGAATCAATTTCACGGAAAGAAAAGGCATTCGAAACCCTATCACAGGGTGCGTTCCGCTCTATCATCTTCTTCTCTGTCCATATAGTCTCATGTCTGCACATAGTCTCAGCATGACAGACATATATTCCACGTCAAGAAAACTGTGCACTTCATTCACTCGCCCTTCCTGGGCCCCAGGAGTGGACAGAGGACATTCTCTCTGCCTTTGCCATGACCTGGAGGGGAACACGGAGGCGCTGAGTGGCGGAGATGGGGAGGGGGGGGATGGAAGGGGAGGTTTTCCGACCCCGCCCACTGACCCCGCCTCACCCCGGCCGGCTCCTCCCCGGCTCCGTGTCCCGGGGCCTCCACCTGGGCCCCCCGCGATCTCTGTCGCCGCTCTGGGGGCTCTGCCCCGCTCACCCTTCCCCTCTCTTCCCCTGCCCTCCCTCCAGGTACGACATCCTGCAGTCCTGCTGGCGGCCCCCGGCCCAGCGGCCCTCGGCGTCCGACCTGCAGCTGCAGCTCACCTACCTGCTGTCGGAGCGGCCGCCGCGGCCGCCGCCGCCGCCGCCCCCGCCCCGCGACGGCCCCTTCCCCTGGCCCTGGCCCCCCTCGCACAGCGCCCCCCGCCCGGGGACCCTGTCCTCTCCGTTCCCCCTGCTGGATGGCTTCTCCGGGGCCGATCCTGACTACGTGCTCACGGTCTCCGAGAGCAGCTGCGGCCTCAACCTCTAGTGCCTGTTTGAGAAGGCGCGGTGTGGCGCGTGCCCCGGCGGGGGGGCGCCCCCGTGG
>NW_012287086.1:0-2377 GCF_000151885.1 Dipodomys ordii
GCTTTGTCCCCTCTGTGTCCCGCTGTGTCTCTGTTGTGTCCTCGTTGTGTAACTGCTATGTCCCTCTGTGTCCCCGCTGTGTTCCACTGTGTCCCGCAGTGTCCCCCTATTTTCCTGCTGTGTCCTCGCTGTGTCCCCCGCTGTGTCCCACAGTGTCACCCGCTGTGTCCTCGCTGTGTCCCCTGCTGTGTACCGCTGTGTCCCCGGCTGTGTCCCCGGCTGTGTCCCGCTCCATCCCGCTGTGTCCCGCTGTGTCCTTGCTGTGTCCACATTTGTGGCCAGCTGTGTCCTCCCTGGGTCACCCGCTGTGTCCCGCTGTGTCCCCATATGTCACGCTGTGTCCTCTCTGTGTATCCCTCTGTGTCCCGCTGTGTCCTCGCTGTGTCCCCCACTGTGTCCTGGCTGTGACCCGCTGTGTCCCTGCTGTGTCCCCGCTGTGTCCCGCTGTGTCCCGCTGTGTCCCGCTGTGTCCCCGATGTCCCCCGCTGTATCCCGTTGTGTCCCTGCTGTCCGCATGTGTGTCCCCGCTGTCCCCCGCTGTGTCCCCCTCTGTGTCCCGCTGTGTCCTCGCTGTGTCCCCCGCTGTGTCCCACTGTGTCCCCCGTGTGTCCCCCACTTTGTCCCGCTGTGTCCCCCGCTGTGTCTCGCTGTGTCCCGCTCTGTCCCCGTTGTCCGCCGGTGTGTCACCGCTGTCCCCCGCTGTATCCCCCGATGTGTCCCGCTGTGTCCTGGCTGTGTCTCATTGTGTCCCTGCTGTGTCTCCACTGTGTCCCGCTGTGTCCCTGGTGTGTCCTCGCTGTGTAACTGCTGAGTCGCTCGGTGTCCCCGCTGTGTCCCACTGTGTCGCCCCCTGTGTCCCCGCTGTGTCCTCCTGTGTCCCGCTGTGTCCTGGCTGTTTCCTTCTGTATCCCGCTGTGTCCCCCGCGGTGTCCCCCACTATTACCCCACTGTGACCCGCTGTGTCCCGCTATGTTCCGCTGTATCCCGTGGTGTCTGACTTTGTGCCCCGCTGTGTCCCCCTCTGTGTCCCCGCTGTGTCCCGCTCTGTCCCCACTGTGTCCTGCTGTGTCCCACTGTGTCCCCTGCTGTGTCCCGCTGTGTCCCCCGCTGTGTCCGGTTGTGTTTCCCGCTGTATCCCGCTGTGTATTGCTGTGTACCGGCTCTGTCCCGCTGTGTACAGATGTGTCCCCGCTGTGTCCCCGCTGTGTCCCCGCTTTGTCCCCCTGCAGCCCCCCGCTGTGTCCCCAATGTGTTCTGCTGTGTCCCCACTGTGTCTACCTGCTGTCCCCCGCTGTGTCCCCTCTGTGTCCCGCTGAGTCTTCACTGTGTCCCACTGTGTCCTTGCTGTGTCCCCGCTGATTCCCGCTGTGTCCTGCTGTGTCCGGCTGTGTCCCGTTTTGTCCCGCTGTGTCCCCTGCTGTGTCCCCTCTGTGTCCCGCTGTGTCCCTCTGTGTCCCCCGTTGTTTCCCGCTGTGTCCCCTGCTGTGTCCCCTCTGTGTCCCCGCTGTGTCCCCGCTGTGTCCCACTGTGTCCTTGCTCTGTCCCCGCTGTGTCCCGTTGTGTTCTCGCTGTGTCCCGCTCTGTCCCTCTGTGTCCCGCTGTGTCCTGCCTCTGTGTCCCCCGCTTTGTCCCCCGCTTTGTCCCGCTGTGTCCCCGCTGTGTCCCTGCTGGGTCCCACTGGGTCCCGCTGGGTCCCGGCTGTGCCCCCGCTGTGTCCCTGGTGTGTCCTCGCTGTGTAACTGCTATGTCCCTCTGTGTCCCCGCTGTGTCCCCGCTGTGTCCAACTGTGTCCCGCTGTGTCCCGCTGTGTACCCTGCAGTGTCCTCCTGTGTCCCTTGATGTGTCCTGCTGTGTCCCGCTGTGTCCCCACTGTGTCCCGCTGGGTCCCGGCTGTGTCCCTGCTGTGTCCCGCTGTGTCCCTGGTGTGTCCTCGCTGTGTAACTGCTATGTCCCTCTGTGTCCCCGCTGTGTCCCCGCTGTGTCCCTTGCGGTGTCCCGCTGTGTCTCCGGCTGTGTCCCCCGCTGTGTCACGCTCTTTCCCGCTGTGTCCCCTGCTGTGTCCCCGCTGTGTCCTACTGTGTCCCGCTGTGTCCCGCTGTGTACCCTGCAGTGTCCTCCTGTGTCCCTTGATGTGTCCTGCTGTGTCCCGCTGTGTCCCCACTGTGTCCCGCTGTGTCCCCGGCTGTGTCCCCGGCTGTGTACCGCTCTTTCCCGCTGTGTCCCGCTGTGTCCTTGCTGTGTCCCCATTTGTCTCCCGCTGTGTCCTCGCTGTGTCCCCCACTGTGTCCAGGCTGTGAACCGCTGTGTCCCTGCTGTGTCCCCGCTGTGTACCACGCTGTGTCCCGCTGTGTCCCGCTGTGTCCCCGATGTCCACGGC
>NW_012287087.1:0-2350 GCF_000151885.1 Dipodomys ordii
AAATCATACAAAAAATCAAAAAAGTACCAAAAAAAACAAGATAAATACCAAGAAGAAAACACTACGGGTCCCGCATTGTCCTCGTTGTGTCCCCAAGATATATCCCCGATAGTCACCGAAGTGTACCCCGATGTGACCCGCTGTGTCCCACACTGTGTCCACAGCTGTGTCCCCGCTGTGTAATGCTGTGTCCCTGGTGTGTCCTCGCTGTGTAACTGCTATGTCCCTCTGTGTCCCCGCTGTGTCCCATTGTGTCCCGCAGTGTCCCCCTAAGTCCCCTCTGTGTCCTCGCTGTATCCCCTGCTGTGCCCCACTGTGTCCCCTGCTGTGTCCCCGCTGTGTCCCCGCTGTGTTCTAGCTGTGTCCCGCTGTGTCCCAGTTGTTCCCGGATTTGTCCCCACTGTCCCCCGCTGTGTCCCTTGCTGTGTACCACTGTGTCCCTGCTGTGTCCGTGCTGTGTTCCACTCTCTCCCGCTGTGTGCAGCTCTGTGTCCTCCGCTGTGTCCCCCGCTGTGTCCCGCTGTTTCCCGGTGTGTCCCGCATTGTCCCCCGCTGTGTCCCGCTGTTTCCCACTGTGCCCCTGCTGTGTCCCCGCTGTGTCCCGCTGTGTCCTGCTGTGTTCCGCTGTGTCCCGCTGTGTGACTGCTGTCCCCTGTGTGTCCCCGCTGTGTCCCCTGCTGTGTCCCGCTGTGTCCCCGGGTGTGTCCCCAGCTGTGTCCCGCTCTTTCCCGCTGTGTCCTGCTGTGTCCCCATTTGTGTCCCGCTGTGTTCTCGCTGGGTCACCCGCTGAGTACCGCTGTGTCCCCATGTGTCACGCTGTGTCCTCTCTGTGTACCCCTCTGTGTCCTGCTGTGTCCTCGCTGTGTCCCCCACTGTGTCCCCGCTGTGACCCGCAGTGTCCCTGCTTTGTCCCCGCTTTGTCCTGCTGTGTCCCGCTTTGTCCCGCTGTGTCCCCGATGTCCCCCGCTGTGTACCGTTGTGTCCCCGCTGTCCGCATGTGTATCCCTGCTGTCTCCCGCTGTGTCCCCCGCTGGGTCCCGCTGGGTCCCCGCTGTGTCCCTTGTGTGTCCTCGTTGTGTAACTGCTATGTCCCTCCGTTTCCCTGCTGTGTTCCACTGTGTTCTGCAGTTTCGCCCTATGTCCCCGCTGTGTCCTCGCTGTATACCCCGATCTGTCCCACTGTGTCCCCCACTGTGTACCCGCTGTGTCCCCGCTGTTTCATCCTGTGTCCCGCTGTGTCCTCAATGTGACCCCCGCTGTGTCCTGGTGTGTCCCCCGCTGTGTCCTGCTGTTTCCCGCTGTGTCCCACTGTGTCTCCCGCTGTGTCCCCCACTGTGTCCCGCTGTGTCCCCCGCTGTGTCCCGCTGTGTCCCGCTGTGTTCCCGCTGTCCGCGGGTGTGTCACCGCTGTCCTCGCTGTGTCTCACTGTGTCCCGCTGTGTTCTCGCTGTGTCCCGCTGTGTCCGTGGTGTGTCCTCGCTGTGTAACCGCTGAGTCCCACTGTGTCCCCGCTGTGTCCCACTGTGTCCCCCGCTGTGTCCCCGCTGTGTCCCCGCTGTGTCCTGCTGTGTCCCCGCTGTGTTCCGCTGTGTCCCGCTGTGTCCCCGCTGTGTCCCGATGTGTACCGCTATGTCTGCCTCTGTGTACCCCGCTGTGTCCTGCTGTGTCCTCGTTGTGTCCCCCACTGTTTCCCGCTGTTTCCCCCGCTGTGTCACCCGCTGTGTCCTTTGATGTGTCCCCAGCTGAGTCCTGCTGTGTCCCCCAATGTTTACCGCTGTGTCCCCCACTTTGTCCCCCGCTTTTTCCCCGCTGTGTCCCCTCTCTGTCCCGCTGTGTCCCTCTGTGTCGCCCCCTGTGACCCCCTGTGTCCCCGCTGTTTCCCACTGTGACCCTCGTGCTGTCCTGCTGTGTCCCCGTTGTCCACCGGTGTGTCCTCTCTGTCTCCGCTGTGTCCCGCTGTGTCCTGATGTGTCCCGCTGTGTCGCTGCTTTGTCACTGCTGTGTCTCGATGTGTCCCGCTGTGTCCACGCTGTGTCCCGCTCTGTCCCATGCTGTGTCCCTCTGTGTCCCCTCCTGTGTTCCGCTGTGTCGCTGCTGTATCCCGCTGTGTCCCCGCTGTGTCTCCGGTGTGTCCCGCTGTGTCCCCGCTGTGTCCCCGCTGTGTCCCCCGCTGTGTCCCCGCTGTGTCCCACTCGGTCCCCACTGTGTCCCGCTTTGTCCCGCTGTGTCCCACGCTGTGTCCCGCTGTGTGCCCCCTTTGTTCCCCTCTGTGTCCTGCTGTGTCTCCTGCTGTGTCCCAGCTGTGTCCCACTGTGTCCCCGCTGTGTAATGCTGGGTCCCTCTTTGTGTCC
>NW_012287088.1:0-29992 GCF_000151885.1 Dipodomys ordii
TGTGTCCTCATTTGTCACGCTGTGTCCTCGCTGTGTATCCCTCTGTGTCCCAATGTGTCCCTGCTGTGTCCCCCGCTGTGTCCCGCTGTGTCACGCTGAGTCCCAGGCTGTGTCACCTGCTGTGTCCCGCTTTGTCCTCGTTGTGTCCCCTGCTATATCCCGCTGTGTTCCCCGTTCTGTTCCGCTGTGTCCCCGCTGTGTCCCTGCTGTGTCCCGCTGTGTCCCTGCTGTATCCCCGATGTGTGCCACTGTGTACCCCGCTGTGTCCCGCTCTGTCCCGCTGTGTCCCCCGCTGTGTTCCCCTCTGTGTCCTGCTGTGTCCGGCTGTGTCCCACTGTGTACTCGCTGTGTCCCAGCTGTGTCCCTCTGTGTCCTCGCTGTGTCCCAGCTGTGTCCAGCTGTGTCCCCGTTGTTCCCCGGTTTGTCCCCACTGTCCCCCGCTGTGTCCCTCGCTGTGTACCTCTATGTCCCGCTGTGTCCTCGCTTTGTCCCAGTGATGTCCCGCTGTGTCCCCGCTGTGTCCCTGCTGTGTTCCACTCTCTCCTGCTGTGTGCGGCTCTGTGTTCCCTGCTGTGTCTCCCGCTGTGTCCTGCTGTATCCTGTTGTGTCCCGCTTTGTCCCCCGCTGTGTCCCGCTGTTTCCAACTGTGCCCCTGTTGTGTCCCCGATGTGTCCCGCTGTGTACCCCGCTGTGTCACACTGTGTCCCGCTGTGTGCCCCCTTGGTTCCCCTCTGTGTCCCGCTGTGTCCCCGCTGTGTCCCCGCTGTTTCTGCCTGTGTCCCGCTGTGTCTTCGCTGTGTCCTTCTGTATCCCGCTGTGTCCCCCACTGTGTCCCCCACTATTTCCCCGCAGTGACTTGCTGTGTCCATGCTGTGTCCCCCGCTGTGTCCCGCTGTGTCCCACTGTGTCCCCCGCTGTGTTCCCCGCTGTGTCCCACTGTGTCCTCGCTGTGTCCCTGCTTTGTCCCGCTGTGTCGCGCTGTGTCCCCCTGTGTTCTGCTGTGTCCGCCTCTGTGTCCCCCGCTGTGTCCCGCTGTGTCCCCGCTGAGTGTCCGCTGTGTCCCACTGTGTCCCTGGTGTGTCCTCGCTGTGTAACCGCTGAGTCCCTCTGTGTCCCCGCTGTGTCCCACTGTGTCCCCCGCTGTGTCCCCGCTGTGTCCCCGCTGTGTCCTCCTGTATCCCGCTGTGTCCTCGCTGTGTCCTTCTGTATCCCGCTGTGTCCCCCGCTGTGTCCCCCACTATTTCCCCACTGTGACCCGCTGTGTCCATGCTGTGTCCCAAGCTGTGTCCCGCTGTGTTCCCCGCTGTGTCCTGCTGTGTCCCGCTGTGTCCTCTCTGTGTCCCCGCTGTGTCCTGCTGTCCCCCGCTGTGTCCCGCTGTGGCCTGCTGTGTCCGCCTCTGTGTCCCCTGCTGTGTGCCGCTGTGTCCCGCTGTGTCCCCGCTGGGTCCCTCTGTGTCCCGCTGTGTCCCCGCTGTGTCCCCGCTGGGTCCCGCTGTGTCCCTGGTGTGTCCTCATTGTGTAACCACTAAGTCCCTCTGTGTCCTCGCTGTGTCCCACTGTGTCCCCCGCTGTTTCCCCGCTGTGTCCCCGCTGTGTCCTCCTGTGTCCCGCTGTGTCCATGCTGTGTCCCCCGCTGTGTCCCGCTGTGTCCCCCGCTGTGTTCCCCGCTGTGTCCCATTGTGTCCTCGCTGTGTCCCCGCTGTGTCCCGCTGTGTTCTGCTGTGTCGGCCTCTGTGTCCCCCGCTGTGTCCCCCTATTTCCCCGCTGTGTCCTCTTTGTGTCCCCCGCTGTGTCCCAGAGTGTCACCCGCTGTGTCCCCGCTGTGTCCCCGCTGTGTCCTCCTGTGTCCCGCTGTGTTCTTGCTGTGACCCCCGCTGTGTCCCGGTGTGTAGTCCGCTGTGTCCTGCTGTTTCCCGGTGTGTCCCGCTGTGTCCTGCTTTGTCGGCCTGTGTCCCCCGCTGTGTCCTGCTGTGTCCCCGCTGTGTCCTCGTTGTGTTGCGCTGTGTCCCGCTGTGTCCCCCGCTGTGTCCCCCACTGTGTCCTGCTGTGTCCCCCGCTGTGTCCCACTGTGTCCCGCTGTGTCCCCGCTGTCCGCCGGTGTGTCACCGCTGTCCCCCGCTGTATACTCCGCTGTGTCCCGCTGTGTCCCAGCTGTGTGTCCGCTGTGTCCCGCTGTGTCCCTGGTGTGTCCTCGCTGTGTAACCGCTGAGTCACTCCGTTTCCCCGCTGTGTCCCACTGTGTCCCCCGCTGTGTCCCCGCTGTGTCCCCGCTGTGTCCTCCTGTATCCCGCTGTGTCCTCGCTGTGTCTTTCTATATCCCGCTGTGTCCCACACTGTGTCCCCCACTATTTCCCCACTGTGACCTGCTGTGTCCATGCTGTGTCGCCAGCTGTGTCCCGCTGTGTCCCCTGCTGTGTTCCCCGCTGTGTCCCGCTGTGTCCTCGCTGTGTCCCGCTGTGTCCTGCTGTCTCCCGCTGTGTCCCGCTGTGTCCTGCTGTTTCCGCCTCTGTGTCCCCCGCTGTGTCCCGCTGTGTCCCCGCTGTGACCCCGCAGTGACCTCCTGTATCCCGCTGTGTCCCCAGCTGTGTCCCCCAGTATTTCCCCGCAGTGACTTGCTGTGTCCATGCTGTGTCCCCCGCTGTGTCCCGCTTTGTCCCGCTCTGTCCCCCGCTGTGTTCCCCGCTGTGTCCCACTGTGTCCTCGCTGTTTCCCCTCTGTGTCCCGCTGTGTCGCGCTGTGTCCCGCTGTGTTCTGCTGTGTCCGCCTCTGTGTCCCCCGCTGTCTCCCGCTGTGTCCCCGCTGTGTCCCCACTGGGTCGCGCTGTGTCTCGCTGTGTCCCCGCTTTGTCCCCGCTATGTCCCGCTGTGTCTCTGGTGTGTCCTTGCTGTGTAACTGCTATGTCCCTCTGTGTCCCCGTTGTGTTCCACTGTGTCCCGCAGTGTCCCTCTATTTCCCCGCTGTGTCCTCGTTGTGTCCCCCGCTGTGTCCCACAGTATCCCCCGCTGTGTCCCCGCTGTGTCCCCGCTGTGTCCTCCTGTGTCCCGCTGTGTTTTTGCTGTGACCCCCGCTGTGTCCCGTTGTGTCCCCCGCTGTGTCCTGCTGTTTCCCGCTGTGTCCCGCTGTGTCCTGCTTTGTCAGCCTGTGTCCCCCGCTGTGTCCTGCTGTGTCCCCGCTGTGTCCCCGCTGTGTCCCCGCTGTGTCCTGCTGTGTCCCGCTGTGTCCTCGTTCTGTTCCGCTGTGTCCCGCTGTGTCCCCCGCTGTGTCCCCCATTGTGTCCCTCTGTGTCCCCCGCTGTGTCCCGCTGTGTCTCGCTGTGTCTTCTCTGTGTCCCGCTGTGTCACCGCTGTGTGTCCTCTGTGTCCCGCTGTGTCCCTGGTGTGTCCTTGCTGTGTAACCGCTGAGTCCCTCTGTGTCCCCGCTGTGTCCCACTGTGTCCCCCGCTGTGTCCCCGCTGTGTCCCCGCTGTGTCCTCCTGTATCCCGCTGTGTCCTCGCTGTGTACTTCTATATCCCGCTGTGTCCCCCGCTGTGTCCCCCACTATTTCCCCACTGTGACCTGCTGTGTCCATGCTGTGTCCCCAGCTGTGTCCCGCTGTGTCCCCTGCTGTGTTCCCCGCTGTGTCCCGCTGTGCCCGCTGTGTCCTCTCTGTGTCCCGCTGTGTCCCGCTGTCTCCCGCTGTGTCCCGCTGTGTCCTGCTGTTTCCGCCTCTGTGTCCCCCGCTGTGTCCCGCTGTGTCCCCGCTGTGTCCCCGCTGTGTACCGCTGTGTCCTCCTGTGTCCCGCTGTGTCCTCGCTGTGTCCTTCTGTATCCCGCTGTGTCCCCCGCTGTGTCCCCAGTATTTCCCCGCAGTGACTTGCTGTGTCCATGCTGTGTCCCCCGCTGTGTCCCGCTTTGTCCCGCTCTGTCCCCCGCTGTGTTCCCCGCTGTGTCCCACTGTGTCCTCGCTGTGTCCCCGCTGTGTCCAGCTGTGTCGCGCTGTGTCTCGCTCTGTTCTGCTGTGTCCGCCTCTTTGTCCCCCGCTTTGTCCCGCTGTGTCCCCGCTGTGTCCCCTCTGGGTCACACTGTGTCTCGCTGTGTCCCCGCTTTGTCCCCGCTGTGTCCCGCTGTGTCTCTGGTGTGTCCTTGCTGTGTAACTGCTATGTCCCTCTGTGTCCCCGCTCTGTTCCACTGTGTCCCGCAGTGGACCCAAATTTCCCCGCTGTGTCCTCGTTGTGTCCCCCGCTGTGTCCCACAGTGTCACCTGCTGTGTCCCCGCTGTGTCCCCGCTGTGTCCTCCTGTGTCCCGCTGTGTTCTTGCTGTGACCCCCTCTGTGTCCCGGTGTGTCCCCCGCTGTGTCCTGCTGTTTACCGCTGTGTCCCGCTGTGTCCTGCTTTGTCGGCCTGTGTCCCCCGCTGTGTCCTGCTGTGTCCCTGCTGTGTCCCCGCTGTGTCCTGCTGTGTCCCGCTGTGTCCTCCTTGTGTTCCGCTGTGTCCCGCTGTGTCCCCCGCTGTGTCCCCCACTGTGTCCTTCTGTGTCCCCCGCTGTGTCCTGCTGTGTCCCGCTGTGTCCCCCGCTGTGTCCTGCTGTGTCCCGCTGTGTCCCGCTGTGTCCCGATGTGTCCCGCCGTGTCGCTGCTTTCTCACTGCTGTGTCTCACTGTGTCCCGCTGTGTCCCGCTCTGTCCCAGGCTGTGTCCCGCTGTGTCCCCCGCTGTGTTCCGCTGTGTCACTGCTGTGTCCCGATGTGTCCCTGCAGTGTACCGCTGTGTCCCCGCTGTCCCCCGCTGTGTCCCTGCTGTCCCCAGGGGTGTCCCCGCTGTCCCCCGCTGTATCCCCCTCTGTGTCCCGCTGTGTCCCGTTTCATCCCGCTGTGTCCCGCTGTGTCCCCCCTGTGTCCCCGCTGTTTCCCACTGTGACCCCCGCGCTGTCCTGCTGTGTCCCCGTTGTCCACCGGTGTGTCCCCTCTGTCCCCCGCTGTGTCCCGCTGTGTCCCAATGTGTCCCGCTGTGTCGCCGCTTTGTCACTGCTGTGTCTCGCTGTGTTCCTCTGTGTCCACGCTGTGTCCCACTCTGTCCCAGGCTGTATCCCGCTGTGACCCCCGCTGTGTTCCGCTGTGTCGCTGATGTGTCCCGCTGTGTCCCCGCTGTGTCCCCGGTGTGTCCCGCTGTGTCCCTGCTGTGTCCCCGCTGTGTCCCCCGCTGTGTCCTCGCTGTGTCCCGCTGTGACCCCGCTGTGTAACGCTGGGTCCCCCTTTGTGTCCCGCTGTGTCCCTCTGTGTCCCCGCTGTGTCCCGCTGTGTCCCCCTGTGTCCTGCAGTGTCCCCTGCTGTGTCCCCCGCTGTGTCCCGCTGTGTCCCGCTGTGGCCTTGCTGTGTCCCCTGCTGTGTACCTCTGTGTCCCGCTTTTTCCTCGTTGTGTCCCCTGCTATATCCCGCTGTGTTCCCCGGTCTGTCCCGCTGTGTCCCCGCTATGTCCCGCTGTGTCCCCCGCTATATCCTGCTGTGTCTCCCGCTGTGTCCTGCTGTGTCCCTGCTGTATCCCCGATGTGTCCCACTGTGTACCCCGCTGTGTCCCGCTGTGTCCCGCTGTGTCCCCCGCTGTGTTCCCCTCTGTGTCCTGCTGTGTCCGGCTGTGTCCCGCTGTGTCCTCGCTGTGTCCCAGCTGTGTCCCGCTGTGTCCCCGTTGTTCCTTGGTTTGTCCCCACTGTCCCTCGCTGTGTCCCTGCTGTGTTCCACTCTCTCCCGCTGTGTGCGGCTCTGTGTCCCCTGCTCTGTCCCCCGCTGTGTCCCGCTGTGTCCCCGTTTTCCAACGGTGTCCACCGCTGTGTCCCGCTGTGTCCCGATGTGTCCCGCTGTGTCGCCGCTTTATCACTGCTGTGTCTCGCTGTGTCCCGCTGTGTCCACGCTGTGTCCCCCTCTGTCCCAGGCTGTGTCCCGCTGTGTCCCACGCTGTGTTCTGCTGTGTCGCTGCTGTGTCCCGCGGTGTCCCCGCTGTGTCCCCGGTGTGTCCCACTCTGTCCCCACTGTGTCCCGCTTTGTCCCGCTGTGTCCCCCGCTGTGTCCCGCTGTGTGCCCCCTTTATTCCCCTCTGTGTCCTACTGTGTCCCCTGCTGTGTCCCCGCTGTGTCCCGCTGTGTCCCCGCTGTGTAACGCTGGGTCCCCCTTTGTGTCCCGCTGTGTCCCCCGCTATGTCCCCGCTGTGTCCCGCTGTGTCCCCCTGTGTCCTGATGTGTCCCCTGCTGTGTCCCCCGCTGTGTCCCGCTGTGGCCTTGCTGTGTCCCCTGCTGTGTCCCTCTGTGTCCCGCTTTGTCCTCGTTGTCTCCCCTGCTATATCCCGCTGTGTTCCCAGCTCTGTCCCGCTGTGTCCCCCGCTGTGTCCCGCTGTGTCCCTGCTGTATGCCCTATGTGTCCCACTGTGTACCCCGCTGTAGCCCACGCTGTGTCCCGCTGTGTCCTCGCTGTGTCTCACTGTGTCCCTGCTGTGTCTCCGCTGTGTCCCGCTGTGTCCCTGGTGTGTCCTCGCTGTGTAACCGCTGAGTCCCTCTGTGTCTCCGCTGTGTCCCCGCTGTGTTCCCGCTGTGTCCCGATGTGTCCCTGGTGTGTCCTCATTGTGTAACTTCTATGTCCCTCTTTTTCCCCGCTGTTTTCCACTGTGTTCTGCAGTGTCCCCCTATGTCCCCGCTGTGTCCCGCTGTGTCCCTGCTGTCCCCAGGGTGTCCCCGCTGTCCCCCACTGTATCCCCCGCTGTGTCCCGCTCTGTCCCCACTGTGTCCCGCTGTGTCCCCCGCTGTGTCCCACTGTGTCCCCCGCTGTGTCCGGTTGTGTTTCCCGCTGTGTCCCACTGTGTATTGCTGTGTACCGGCTGTGTCCCGCTGTGTACCGATGTGTCCCCCCCTGTGTCCCCGCTGTGTCTCCCTGCTGTCCCCCGCTGTGTCCCCACTGTGTTCCGCTGTGTCCCCGCTGTGTCCCCTCTGTGTCCCGCTGTTTCCCGCTGTGTCCCGCTGTGTCCTCGCTGTGTACGTCTATGTCCCCGCTTTCCCCCGCTGTGTCCCCTGCTCTGTCCCCGCTGTGTCCAGCTGTGTCTGGTTTTGTCCCGCTGTGTCCCGATGTGTCCCTGCTTTATCCCCTGCTTTGTCCCCTCTGTGTCCCTCTGTGTCCCCCGCTGTGTCCCCGCCATATCCCCGCTGTGTCTTCCTGTGTCCCGCTGTGTCCTCGCTGTGTCCTTCTGTATCCCGCTGTGTCCCCCGCTGTGTCCCCCACTATTTCCCCGCTGTGACCTGCTGTGTCCATGTTCTGTCCCCCGCTGTGTCCCGCTGTGTCCCGCTGTGTGTCCCGCTGTGTCCTGCTGTGTCCCACTGTATGCCTGCTCTCCCCCGGTGTGTCCCCCGCTGTGTCCCGCTGTGTCCTGCTGTGTCCCTGCTGTGTCCCGATGTGTACCGCTGTGTCTGCCTCTGTGTTCCCCGCTGTGTCCTGCTGTGTCCTCGCTGTGTCCCCCGCAGTTTCCCGCTGTTTTCCCCGCTGTGTCCACAGCTGTGTCCGGCTGTGTCCCGCTGTGTTCCCCTGTGTCCCCCGCTGTGTCCCGCTGTGTTCTTTGCTGTGTCCCCCGCTGAGTCCTGCTTTGTCCCTCGCTGTTTACCACTGTGTCCCCCACTGTGTCCCTGCTGTGTCCCACTGTGTCCCTGGTGTGTCCTCGCTGTGTAACTGCTATGTCCCTCTGTGTCCCTGCTGTGTCCCACTGTGTTCCGCAGTGTCCCCCAATGTCCCCTCTGTGTCCACGCTGTATCCCCTGCTGTGTCCCACTGTGTCCCCTGCTGTGTCCCCGCTGTGTCCCCGCTGTGTCCTAGCTGTGTCCCGCTGTGTCCCCGTTGTTCCCCGGTTTGTCCCCACAGTCCCCCGCTGTGTCCCTCGCTGTGTACCTCTGTGTCCCGCTCTGTCCTCGCTTTGTCCCCGCGATGTCCCGCTGTGGCCCCGCTGTGTACCCCGCTGTGTCCCACTGTGTCCCGCTGTGTGCCCCCTTTGTTCCCCTCTGTGTCCTGCTGTGTCCCTTGCTGTGCCCCCGCTGTGTCCCCGCTGTGTCCCGCTGTGTCCCGGTGTGTCCCGCTTTGTCCCCAGCTGTGTCCCGCTGTTTCCCACTGTGCCCCTGCTGTGTCCCCGCTGTGTCCAACTGTGTACCCCGCTGTGTCCCACTGTGTCCCCAGCTGTGCCCTGCTGTGTCCCTTTGTGTCCCGCTGTGTCCCGCTGTGTACCCTGCAGTGTCCTGCTGTGTCCTCCGATGTGTCCCGATGTGTCCCGCTGTGTCCACACTGTGGCCCGCTGTGTCTCCTCTGTGTCCCCTGCTGTGTCCCCTGCTGTGTCCCGTTGTGTCCCCGGCTGTGTCCTGCTCTTTCCCGCTGTGTCCCGCTGTGTCCTTGCTGTGTCCCCAATTGTGTCCCGCTGTGTCCTCGCTGGGTCCCCCGCTGTGTCCCCATGTGTCACTCTGTGTCCTCGCTGGGACCCCCGCTATGTCCCCGCTCTGTCCCTGCTGTGTTCCACTCTCTCCCGCTATGTGCGGCTCTGTGTCCCCTGCTGTGTCCCCCGCTGTGTCCCGCTGTATCCCTGTGTGTCCCGCTTTGTCCCCAGCTGTGTCCCGTTGTTTCCCACTGTGCCCCTGCTGTGTCCTCGCTGTGTCCCGCTGTGTACCCCGCTGTGTCCACTGTGTCCCGCTGTGTGCCCCCTTTGTTCCCCACTGTGTCCTGCTGTGTCCCCGCTGTGTCCCCCTGTGTCCCCGCTGTGTAACGCTGAGTCCCCCTTTGTGTCCTGCTGTGTCCCCCGCTGTGGCCCCGCTGTGGCCCCCTGTGTCCTGCTTTGTCCCCTGCTGTGTCCCCCGCTGTGTACCGCTGTATCCCGCTGTGGCCTTGCTGAGTCCCCTGCTGTGTCCCTCTGTGTCCCGCTTTGTCCTCGTTCTGTCCCCTGATATATCCCGCTGTGTTCCCCGCTCTGTCCCGCTGTGTCCCGCAGTGTCCCTGCTGTATCCCCGATGTGTCCCACTGTGTACTCCGCTGTGTCCCGCTGTGTCCTCCGCTGTGTTCCCCTCTGTGTCCTGCTGTATACGGCTGTGTGCCGTTTTGTACTCGCTGTGCCCCCGCTGTGTCCCACTGTGTCCTCGCTGTGTCCCAGCTGTGTCCCGCTGTGTCCCCGTTGTTCCCCGGTTTGTCCCCACTGTCCCCCGCTGTGTCCCTCGCTGTGTACCTCTGTGTCCCACTCTGTCCTCGCTTTGTCCCCGCTGTGTCCCGCTGTGTCCCTGCTGTGTCCAATCTCTCCCGCTGTGTACGGCTCTGTGTCCCCTGCTGTGTCCCCCGCTGTGTCCCACTGTATCCCAGTGTGTCCCGCTTTGTCCCCCGCTATGTCCCTCTGTTTCCCACTGTGCCCCTGCTGTGTCCCCACTGTGTCCCGCTGTGTACCCCGCTGTGTCCCACTGTGTCCCGCTGTGTGCCCACTTTGTTCCCATCTGTGTCCTGCTGTGTCCCCTGCTGTGTCCCCGCTGTGTAACACTGTGTCCCCCTTTGTGTCCCGCTGTGTCCCCAGCAGTGTCCCTGCTGTGTCCCGCTGTGTCCTGCTGTGTCCCGGGTGAGTCCTCGCTGTGTAACCGCTGAGTCCCTCTGTGTCCGCGCTGTGTCCCACTGTGTCCCCCGCTGTGTACCCGCTGTGTCCTCGCTGTGTCCTCCTGTGTCCCGCTGTTTCCTCGCTGTGTCCTTCTGTATCCCGCTGTGTCCCCCGCTTTGTCCCCCACTATTTCCCCGCTGTGACCCGCTGTGTCCATGCTGTGTCCCCCGCTGTGTCCCGCTGTGTCCCGCTGTGTCATGCTGTGTGCCTGCTCTCCCCCGGTGTGTCCCCCGCTGTGTCCCACTGTGTCCTGCTGTGTCCCCGCTGTGGCCCGCTGTGGCCTGCTGTGTCCCCGCTGTGTCCCCGCTATGTCCCAATGTGTACCGCTGTGTCTGCCTCTGTGTACCCCGCTGTGTCACCCGCTGTGTCCCCCGCTGTGTCCTGCTGTGTCCTCGCTGTGTCCCCCGCAGTTTCCCGCTGTTTCCCCCGCTGTGTCACCCGCTGTGTCCCCAGCTGTGTCCGGCTGTGTCCCGCTGTATTCCCCTGTGTCCCTTGCTGTGTCCCGCTGTGTTCTTTGCTGTGTCCCACTGTGTCCTTGCTGTGTCCCCGCTGTTTCCCGCTCTGTCCTGCTGTGTCCGGCTGTGTCCCCGCTGTCCCCTGCTGTGTCCCCTGCTGTGTCCCCGCTGTGTCCAGCTGTGTCCCGTTTTGTCCCGCTGTGTCCCGCTGTGTCCCCGCTTTGTCCCCTGCTTTGTCCCCTCTGTGTCCCGCTGTGTCCCGCTGTGTCCTTTGATGTGTCCTCATATGAGTCTCGCTGTGTCCCCCGCTGTTTACCGCTGTGTTCCCCACTGTGTCCCACGCTGTGGCCCCGCTGTGTCCCTCGCTGTGTACCTCTGTGTCCCGCTCTGTCCCCGCTTTGTCCCCGCGATGTCCCACTGTGTCCCCGCTGTTTCCCTGCTGTGATCCACTCTCTCCCGCTGTGTGCGGCTCTGTGTCCCCTGCTGTGTCCCCCGCTGTGTCCTCCTGTATCCCGGTTTGTCCCGCATTGTCCCCCGCTGTGTCCCACTGTTTCCCACTGTGCCCCTGCAGTGTCCTTGCTGTGTCCCGCTGTGTACCCCGCTGTGTCCCACTGTGTCCCGCTGTGTGCCCCCTTTGTTCCCCTCTGTGTCCTGCTGTGTCCCCTGCTGTGTCCCCGCTGTATCCCGCTGTGTCCCGCTGTGTCCCGCTGTGTACCCTGCAGTGTCCTGCTGTGTCCCCCGATGTGTCCCGCTGTGTCCCGCTGGGTCCCCCTTTGTGTCCCCACTGTGTCCCCTGCTGTGTCCCGCTGTGTCCCCGGCTGTGTCCCCCGCTGTTTCCCGCTCTTTCACGCTGTGTCCTGCTGTGTCCTTGCTGTGTCCCCATTTGTGTCCCACTGTGTCCTCGCTGGGTCCCCCGCTGGGTCCCGCTGTGTCTTCATGTGTCACGCTGTTTCCTCGCTGTGTATCCCTCTGTGTCCCCGCTGTGACCCGATGTGTCCCTGCTGTGTCCCCCGCTGTGTCCCGCTGTGTCCCCGGCTGTGTCCCCCGCTGTATCCCGCTCTTTCCCGCTGTGTCCTCTGTGTCCTTGCTATGTCCCCATTTGTGTCCTGCTGTGTCCTCTCTGTGTCCCCCGCTGTGTCCTGCTGTGTCCCCATGTGTCACGCTGTGTCCTCTCTGTGTATCCCTCTGTGTCCCGCTGGGTCCTCGCTGTGTCCCACACTGTGTCCCCGTTGTGACCCGCTGTGTCCGTGCTGTGTCCCTTCTGTGTCCCGCTGTGTCCCGCTGTGTCCCCGATGTCCCCCGCTGTGTCCCGTTGTGTCCCCGCTGTCTGCATGTGTGTCCCCGATGTCCCCCGCTGTGTCCCCCGCTGTGTTCCGCTGTGTCCTCGCTGTGACCCCAGCTGTGTACCGCTGTGTCCCACGCGGAGTCCCCGCTGTGTCCCCGCTGTGTCCTGCTGTTTTCCCGTTGAGTCCCGCTGTGTCCCCGCTGTGTCCCAATGTGTACGCTGTGTCTGCCTCTGTGTACCCTGCTGTGTCCTGCTGTGTCTCCCGCTGTGTCCTGCTGTGTCCTCGCTGTGTCCCCCGCTGTTTCCCCCACTGTGTCCTCCACTGTGTCCCCCGCTTTGTCCCCGCTGTGTCCCCGCTCTGTCCCGCTGTGTCCCGCTGTGTCCCTCTGTGTCACCCCCTGTGTCCCCCTGTGTCTCCGCTGTTTCCCACTGTGACCCCCGCGCTGTCCTGCTGTGTCCCCGTTGTCCACCGGTGTGTCCAATCTGTCCCCCGCTGTGTCCCCGCTGTATCCCGCTGTGTCCCGATGTGTCCCGCTGTGTCGCCGCTTTGTCACTGCTGTGTCTCGCTGTGTCCCGCTGTGTCCACGCTGTGTCCCGCTCTGTCCCAGGCTGTGTCCCACTGTGTCCCCCGCTGTGTTCCGCTGTGTCGCTGCTGTGTCCCGCTGTGTCCCCGCTGTGTCCCCGGTGTGTCCCTCTGTGTCCCTGCTGTGTCCCCGCTGTGTCCCCCGCTGTGTCCCCGCTGTGTCCCACTCTGTCCCCACTGTGTCCCGCTTTGTCCCGCTGTGTCCCCCGCTGTGTCCCGATGTGACCCCTGTTGTGTCCGGTTGTGTTTCCCGCTGTGTCCCGCTGTGTCCTGCGTGTACCCCCTGTGTCCCGCTGTGTACCGCTATGTCCCCGCTATGTCTCCCTGCTGTCCCCCACTGTGTCCCCACTGTGTTCCGCTGTGTCCCTGCTGTGTCCCCGCTGTGTCTCCCTGCTGTCCCCCGCTGTGTCCCCTCTTTGTCCCGCTATGTCCCGCTGTGTCCTGCTGTGTCCCCTCCTGTGTCCCTGCTGTGGCCCGCTGTGTCTCGCTGTGGCCCGCTGTGTACCCCGCAGTGTCCATCTGTGTCACCCGATGTGTCCCGCTGTGTCCCTCTGTGTCCCCATGTGTCACGCGGTGTCCTCTCTGTGTGTCCTTCTGTGTCCCGCTGTGTCTTCGCTGTGTCCCCCACTGTGTCTGCTCTTTCTCTCTGTGTCCCGCTGTGTCCTTGCTGTGTCCCCATTTGTTTCCTGCTGTGTCCCCCGCTGTGTCCCGCTGTGTCCCGCTGTGTCCCGCTGTGTCCCGCTGTGTCCCCCGCTGTGTCCCTCTGCGCCCCTCTGTGTCCCCGCTGTCTGCCGGTGTGTCACCGCTGTCCCCCGCTGTATCCCCCGCTGTGTCCCGCTGTGTCCTCACTGTGTCCCGCTGTGTCCCCGCTGTGTCTCCGCTGTGTCCTGCTCTGTCCCTGTTGTGTCCTCGCTGTGTAAACGCTGAGTCCCTCTGTGTCCCAGCTGTGTCTCACTGTGTCCCCCGCTGTGTCCCTGCTGTGTCCCCGCTGTGTCCTCCTGTGTCCCCCTGTGTTTCTGCTGTTTCCCACTGTGACCCCCGCGCTGTCCTGCTGTGTCCCCGTTGTCCACTGGTGTGTCCCCTCTGTCCCCCGCTGTGTCCCCGCTGTGTCCCGCTGTGTCCCGATGTGTCCCGCTGTTTCGCCGCTTTGTCACTGCTGTGTCTCACTGTCCCTCTGTATCCACGCTGTGTCCCGCTCTGTCCCAGGCTGTGTCCCGCTCTGTCCCCCGCTGTGTTCCGCTGTGTCGCTGCTGTGTCCCGATGTGTCCCCGCTGTGTACCGCTGTGTCCCTGCTGTCCCCTGCTGTGTCCCTGCTGTCCCCAGGGGTGTCCCCGCTGTCCCCCGCTGTATCCCCCTCTGTGTCCCGCTGTGACCTGTTTTGTCCCTCTGTTTCCCGCTGTGTCCCCCCTCTGTCCACGCTGTGTCCTCGCTGTGTCCCCCGCTGTGTCTCGCTGTGTCCCCCCTGTGTCCCCGCTGTCCCCCGCTGTGTCCCGGTGTGTCCCCGCTGTCCCCAGCTGTGTCACCGCTGTCAACCGCTCTGTCCCCCGCTGTGTCACCCGCTGTGTCCCCCGCTGTGTCCCCGCTATGTTCTGCTGTATCCCGTGGTGTCTGACTTTGTGCCCTGCTGTGTCACCCGCTGTGTCCCCGCTGTGTCCCGCTCAGTCCCCACTGTGTCCCGCTGTGTCGCCGCTGTGTCCCGCTGTGTCCCCCGCTGTGTCCGGTTGTGTTTCCCGCTGTGTCCCCCTGTGTATTGCTGTGTACCGGCTGTGTCCCGCTGTGTACCGATGTGTCCCCGCTGTGTCCCCGCTGTGTCCCCCTGCTGTCCTCTGCTGTGTCCCCACTGTGTCCCCTCTGTGTCTCGCTGTGTCCTCGCTGTGTCCCACTGTGTCCCCTGCTGTGTCCCCGCTGTGTCCAGCTGTGTCCCGTTTTGTCCCGCTGTGTCCCGCTGTGTCCCTGCTTTGTCCCCTGCTTTGTCCCCTCTGTGTCCCGCTGTGTCCCGTTGTGTCCCCCGCTGTGTACCGCTGTGTCCCCTGCTGTGTCTCCCGCTGTGTCCCGCTGTGTCCCGTTGTGTTCTCGCTGTGTCCCGCTCTGTCCCGCTGTGTCCTGCTGTGTCCACCTCTGTGTCCCCCGCTTTGTCCCTCTGTGTCCCCGCTGTTTCCCCGCTGTGTCCCGCTATGTCCCTGGTGTGTCCTAGCTGTGTAATTGCTATGTCCCTCTGTGTCCCCGCTGTGTCCCGCTGTGTCCCGCAGTGTCGCCCTATGTCTCCTCTGTGTCCTCGCTGTATCCCCTGCTGTGTCCCACTGTGTCCCCTGCTTTGTGCCGCTGTGTCCCCGCTGTGTCCCAGCTGTGTCCCGCTGAGTCTCCGTTGTTCCCCGGTTTGTCCCCACTGTCCCCCGCTGTGTCCCTCGCTGTGTACCTCTGTGTCTCGCTCTGTCCTCGCTTTGTTCCTGCGATGTTCCGCTGTGGCCCCGCTGTGTCCCTGCTGTGTTCCACTCTCTCCCGCTGTGTGCAGATCTGTGTCCCCCGTTGTGTCCATCGCTGTGTCCCCCTGTATCCCGGTTTGTCCCACATTGTGCCCCGCTGTGTCCCACTGTTTCCCACTGTGCGCCTGCAGTGTCCTTGCTGTGTCCGGCTGTGTACCCCGCTGTGTCCCACTGTGTCCCGCTCTGTGCCCCCTTTGTTCCCCTCTGTGTCCTGCTGTGTCCCCTGCTGTGTCCCCGCTGTGTCCCGCTGTATCTCGCTGTGTCCCGCTGTGTACCCTGCAGTGTCCTGCTTTGTCCCCCGATGTGTCCCGCTGTGTCCCGCTGTGTCCCCACTGTGTCCCGCTGTGTCCTGCTGTGTCCTGCTTTGTCGGCCTGTGTCCCCCGCTGTGTTCCCCTGTGTCCCCCGCTGTGTCCCGCTGTGTCCTTTGATGTGTCCCCATATGAGTCCCGCTGTGTCCCCCGCTGTTTACCGCTGTGTTCCCCACTGTGTCCCCCGCTGTGTCCCCGCTGTGTCCCTCGCTGTGTACCTCTGTGTCCCGCTCTGTCCCCGCTTTGTCCCCGCGATGTCCCACTGTGTCCCCGCAGTTTCCCTGCTGTGATCCACTCTCTCCCGCTGTGTGCGGCTCTGTGTCCCCTGCTATGTCCCCCGCTGTGTCCCCCTGTATCCCGGTTTGTCCCGCATTGTCCCCCGCTGTGTCCCACTGTTTCCCACTGTGCCCCTGCAGTGTCCTTGCTGTGTCCCGCTGTGTACCCCGCTGTGTCCCACTGTGTCCCGCTGTGTGCCCCCTTTGTTCCCCTCTGTGTCCTGCTGTGTCCCCTGCTGTGTCCCCGCTGTATTCCGCTGTGTCCTGCTGTGTCCCGCTGTGTACCCTGCAGTGTCCTGCTGTGTCCCCCGATGTGTCCCGCTGTGTCCAGCTGGGTCCCCCTTTGTGTCCCGCTGTGTCCCCCGCTGTGTCCTTGCTGTGTCCCTTTGTGTCCCGCTGTGTCCCGCTGTGTACCACGCAGTGTCCTGCTGTGTCGCCGGATGTGTCCCGCTGTGTCCCGCTGTGTCCCCAGTGTGTCCCGCTGTGTCCCTGCTGTGTCCAATGCTGTGTCCCGCTGTGTCCCCGGCTGTGTCCCCCGCTGTGTCCCGCTCTTTCACGCTGTTTCCTGCTGTGTCCTTGCTGTGTCCCCATTTGTGTCCCACTGTGTCCTCGCTGGGTCCCCCGCTGGGTCCCGCTGGGTCCCCATGTGTCACGCTGTTTCCTCGCTGTGTATCCCTCTGTGTCCCCGCTGTGACCCGATGTGTCCCTGCTGTGTCCCCCGCTGTGTCCCGCTGTGTCCCGCTGTGTCCCCGGCTGTGTCCCCCGCTGTGTCCCGCTCTTTCCCGCTGTGTCCTCTGTGTCCTTGATATGTCCCCATTTGTGTCCTGCTGTGTCCTCTCTGTGTCCCCCGCTGTGTCCTGCTGTGTCCCCATGTGTCACGATGTGTCCTCTCTGTGTATCCCTCTGTGTCCCGCTGGGTCCTCTCTGTGTCCCACACTGTGTCCCCGCTGTGACCCGCTGTGTCTGTGCTGTGTCCCTGCTGTGTCCCGCTGTGTCCCGCTGTGTCCCCGATGTCCCCCGCTGTGTCCCGTTGTGTCCCCGCTGTCTGCATGTGTGTCCCCGATGTCCCCCCTGTGTCCCCTGCTGTGTTCCGCTGTGTCCTCGCTGTGACCCAAGCTGTGTCCCACTGTGTCCCCCGCTGAGTCCCCGCTGTGTCCCCGCTGTGTCCTGCTGTTTCCCCGCTGTGTCCCGCTTTGTACCCGCTGTGTCCCAATGTGTACGCTGTGTCTGCCTCTGTGTACCCTGCTTTGTCCTGCTGTGTCCCCCGCTGTGTCCTGCTGTGTCCTCGCTGTGTCCCCCGCTGTTTCCCCCGCTGTGTCCCCTACTGTGTCCCCCGCTTTGTCCCTGCTGTGTCCCCACTCTGTCCCGCTGTGTCCCGCTGTGTCCCTCTGTGTCACCCCCTGTGTCCCCCTGTGTCCCCGCTGTTTCCCACTGTGACCCCCGCGCTGTCCTGCTGTGTCCCCATTGTCCACCGGTGTGTCCCCTCTGTTCCCCGCTGTGTCCCCGCTGTGTACCGCTGTGTCCTCGCTGTGTCCCGCTGTGTCCCCGCTGAGTCTCCGCTGTGTCCTGCTGTGTCCCTGGTGTGTCCTCGCTTTGTAACCGCTGAGTCCCTCTGTGTCCCCACTGTGTGCACTGTGTCCCCCGCTGTGTCCCCGCTGTGTCCCCTGTGTGTCCTCCTTTGTCCCGCTGTGTCCCCGCTGTGTCCTTCTGTATCCAGATTTGTCCCCCACTGTGTCCCCCACTATTTTCCCGCTGTGACCCGCTGTTTCCATGCTGTGTCTCCCGCTGTGTCCCACTGTGTCCCGCTGTGTCCCCCGATGTGTCCTCACTGTGTAACTGCTATGTCTCTCTGTCCCCACTGTGTCCCACTGTGTCCCGCAGTGTCCCCCTATGTCCCCTCTGTGTCCTCGCTGTATCCCCTGCTGTGTCCCACTGTGTCCCCTGCTGTGTCCCCGCTGTGTCCTAGCTGTGTCGCGCTGTGTCCCCGTTGTTCCCCGGTTTGTCCCCACTGTCCCCCACTGTGTCCCTCGCTGTGGACCTCTGTGATCCGCTCTGTCCTCGCTTTGACCCTTCTATGTCCCACTGTGTCCCTGCTGTGTCCGTGCTGTGTTCCACTCTCTCCCGCTGTGTGCAGCTCTGTGTCCTCCGCTGTGTCCCCCGCTGTGTCCCGCTGTTTCCCGGTGTGTCCCGCATTGTCCCCCGCTGTGTCCCGCTGTTTCCCACTGTGCCCCTGCTGTGTCCCCGCTGTGTCCCGCTGTGTACCACGCTGTGTCCCACTGTGTCCCCCGCTGTGTCCCTGCTGTGTCCCTTTGTGTCCCGCTGTGTCCCGCTGGGTACCCTGCAGTGTCCTGCTGTGTCCCCCGATGTGTCCCGCTGTGTCCCGCTGTGTCCACACTGTGTCCCACTGTATCCCCGCTGTGTCCCCTGCTGTGTTCCGCTGTGTCCCCTGCTGTGTCCCCTGCTGTGTCCCGTTCTATCCCGCTGTGTCCCGCTGTGTCCTTGCTGTATCCCCATTTGTGTCCCGCTGTGTCCTCGCTTGGTCCCCCGCTGTTTCCTGATGTGTCCCCATGTGTCACGCTGTGTCCTCGCTGGGTCCCCCGCTGTGTCCCCGCTCTGTGCCTGCTGTGTTCCACTCTCTCCCGCTATGTGCGGCTCTGTGTCCCCTGCTGTGTCCCCCGCTGTGTCCCGCTGTTTCCCACTGTGCCCCTGCTGTGTCCCAGCTGTGTCCCGCTGTGTACTCCGCTGTGTCCCACTGTGTCCTGCTGTGTGCCCCCTTTGTTCCCCTCTGTGTCCTGCTGTGTCCCCTGCTGTGTCCCCGCTGTGTCCCGCTGTGTCCACGCTGTGTAACGCTGGGTCCCCCTTTGTGTCCCGCGGTGTCCCCCGCTGTGACCCCGCTGTGTCCCGCTGTGTCCCCCTGTGTCTCTCTGTGTCCCCTGCTGTGTCCCCTGCTGTGTCCCGCTGTGGCCTTGCTGTGTCCCCTGCTGTGTCCCTCTGTGTCCCGCTTTGTCCTCGTTGTGTCCCCTGCTATATCCCGCTGTGTTCCCCGCTCTGTCCCGCTTTGTCCCCGCTGTGTCCAGCTGTGTCCACCGCTGTATCCTGCTCTGTCCCCCGCTGTGTCCCGCTGTGTCCCTGCTGTATCCCCGATGTGTCCCACTGTGTACCCCGCTGTGTCCCGCTGTGTCCCACTGTGTCCGCCGCTGTGTTCCCCTCTGTGTCCTGCTGTGTCCAGCTGTGTCCCGCTGTGTACGCGCTGTGTCCCGCTATGTCCCCCTTTGTGTCCCGCTGTGTCCCCCGCTGTGTCCCTGCTGTGTCCCTTTGTGTCCCGCAGTGTACCCTGCAGTGTCCTGCTGTGTCGCCCGATGTGTCCTGCTGTGTCTCCGTTGTTCCCCGGTTTGTCCCCACTGTCCCCCCTGTGTACCTTGCTGTGTACCTCTGTGTCCTGCTCTGTCCTGGCTTTGTCCCCACGATGTCCCGCTGTGTCCCCGCTCTGTCCCTGCTGTGTTCCACTCTCTCCCGCTGTGTGCGGCTCTGTGTCCCCTGCTGTGTCCCCCGCTGTGTCCCGCTGTATCCCGGTGTGTCCCGCTTTGTCCCCTGCTGTGTCCCGCTGTTTCCAACTGTGCCCCTGCTGTGTCCCCGCTGTGTCCCGCTGTGTACCCTGCTGTGTCCCACTGTTTCCCTCTGTGTGCCGCCTTTGTTCCCCTCTGTTTCTTGCTGTGTCCCCTGCTGTGACCCCGCTGTGTGCCGCTGTGTCCCCGCTGTGTAACGCTGTGTCCCCCTTTGTGTCCTGCTGTATCCCCCACTGTGTCCCTGCTGTGTCCCTTTGTGTCCCGCTCTGTCCCGCTGTGTACCCCGCAGTGTCCTGCTGTGTCACCCGATGTGTCCCACTATGTCCCGCTGTGTCCCCACTGTGTCCCGCTTTGTCCCCGCTGTGTCCCCTGCTGTGTCCCGCTGTGTCCCCGGCTGTGTCCCCTGCTGTGTCCCGCTCTTTCACGCTGTGTCCTGCTGTGTCCTTGCTGTGTCCCCATTTGTGTCCCGCTGTGTCCTCACTGTGTCCCATACTGTGTCCCTGCTGTGACCCGCTGTGTCCCTGCTGTGTCCCTGCTGTGTCACGCTGTGTCCCGCTGTGTCCCGCTGTGACCCCGATGTCCCCCGCTGTATCCCGTTCTGTCCCCGCTGTCTGCATGTGTGTCCCAGCTGTCCCCCGCTGTGTCCTCCGCTGTGTCCCGCTGTGTCCTCGCTGTGTCCCCAGCTGTGTCCCGCTTTGTCCCCCGCTGTGTCCCCCATTGTGTCCCGCTGTGTCCCAAGTTGTGTCCTGCTGTGTCCCGCTGTGTCCCCGCTGTCCGCCGGTGCGTCACCGCTGTCCCCCGCTGTGTCTTCCGCTGTGTCCCGCTGTGTCCTTGCTGTGTCTCACTGTGTCCCCCTTTGTCTCCGCTGTGTCCCGCTGTGTCCCCGCTGTGTCCCCGCTGTGTACCCGCTGTGTACTGCTGTGTCCCCGCTGTGTCCTGCTGTGTCCTCGCTGTTTCCCGCTGTTTTCCCCGCTGTGTCACCCGCTGTGTCCTTTGATGTGTCCCCAGCTGAGTCCCACTGTGTCCCCCGCTGTTTATCGCTGTGTCCCCCACTGTGTCCCCCGCTTTGTCCCCACTGTGTCCCCGCTCTGTCCCGCTGTGTCCCGCTGTGTCCCTCCGTGTCGCCCCTTTTGTCCCCCAGTGTCTCCGCTGTTTCCCACTGTGACCCCGCGCTGTCCTGCTGTGTCCCCGTTTTCCACCGGTGTGTCCCCTCTGTCCCCCGCTGTGTCCCCTCTGTGTCCCGCTGTGTCCCGATGTGTCCCGCTTGTCGCCGCTTTGTCACTGCTGTGTCTCCCTGTGTCCTGCTGTGTCCACGCTGTGTCCCGCTCTGTCCCAAGCTGTGTCCCGCAGTGTCCCCCACTGTGTTCCGCTGTGTCTCTGCTGTGTCCCACTGTGTCCTCGCTGTGTCCACGGTGTGTCCCACTGTGTCCCCACTGTGTCCCCGCTGTGTTCCCCGCTGTGTCCACGCTGTTTCCCGCTTTGTCCCAGGCTGTGTCCCGCTGTGTCCCCCGCTGTGTTCCGCTGTGTCGCTGCTGTGTCCCGCTGTGTCCCCCGCTGTTTCCTGCTGTGTCCCCCACTGTGTCCCCCGCTTTGTCCCCGCTGTGTCCCCGCTCTGTCCCGCTGTGTACCGCTGTGTCCCTCTGTGTCCCCGCTGTGTCCCACTGTGTTCCCCGCTGTGTCCCCTCTGTGTCCTCTCTGTGTCCTGCTGTGTCCCCACTGTTTCCCGCTGTGTCCCGCTGTTTCCCCGCTCTGTCCCGATGTGTACCGCTGTGTCTGCCTCTGTGTAACCCGCTGTGTCCTGCTGTGTCCCCCGCTGTGTCCTGCTGTTTCCTCGCTGTGTCCCCTGCTGTTTCCCGCTGTTTTCCCCGCTGTGTCACCCGATGTGTCCTTTGATGTGTCCCAAGCTGAGTCTCGCTGTGTCTCCCGCTGTTTACCGCTGTGTCCCCCACTGTGTCCCCCGCTTTTTCCCCGCTGTGTCCCCGCTCTGTCCCGCTGTGTCCCGCTGTGTCCCTCTGTGTCGCCCCCTGTGTCCCTCTGTGTCTCCGCTGTTTCCCACTGTGACCCCCGCGCTGTCCTGCTGTGTCCACGTTGTCCACCGGTGTGCCCCTCTGTCCCCCGGTTTGTCCCCGCTGTGTCCCGCTGTGTCCCGATGTGT
The DNA here is from genome assembly GCF_000151885.1 of Dipodomys ordii. NCBI lineage: Eukaryota > Metazoa > Chordata > Mammalia > Rodentia > Heteromyidae > Dipodomys > Dipodomys ordii. The sequence goes on from NW_012287088.1 coordinate 20,730, forward strand.
CCCGCTGTGTCGCTGCTTTGTCAGTGCTGTGTCTCGCTGTGTCTCGCTGTGTCCACGCTGTGTCCCGCTCTTTCCCAGACTGTTTCCCCCTGTTTCCCCCGCTGTGTTCCGCTGTGTCGCTGCTGTGTCCTGCTGTGTCCCCGCTGTGTCCCCGGTGTGTCCCTCTGTGTCCCCGCTGTGTCCCCGCTGTGTCCCCTGCTGTGTCCCCGCTTATTCCCACTTTGTCCCCACTGTGTCCCGCTTTGTCCTGCTGTGTCCCCCGCTCTGTCCCCCTGTGTCCCCCGCTGTGTCTGGTTGTGTTTCCCGCTGTGTCCCGCTGTGTCCTGCTGTGTACCCCCTGTGTCCCTCTGTGTACCGCTGTGTCCCCGCTGTCTCCCTGCTGTCCCAGGCTGTGTCCCCGCTGTGTCTCCCTGCTGTCCCCCGCTGTGTCCCCTCTGTGTCCCCCTGTGTCCCGCTGTGTCCCCTCTGTGTCCCCCTGTGTCCCGCTGTGTCCTCGCTGTGTCCCCGCTGTTTCCCGCTGTGTCCTGCTGTGTCCGGCTGTGTCCATGCTGTCCCCCGCTGTGTCCCCTGCTGTGTCCCCTCTGTGTCCAGCTGTGTCCCATTTTGTCCCGCTTTGTCTCTGGTGTGTCCCCGCTTTGTCCCCCGCTTTGTCTCTGCTGTGTCCCGCTGTGTCCCGCTTTTCCCCCGCTGTGTCCCACTGTGACCCCTGCTGTGTCCCGTTGTGTACCGTTGTGTCCTTGCTGCTTCCCTGCTGTGTCCTGCTGTGTCCCTCTGTGTCCCCGCTGTCCCCCGCTGTATCCCCCTGTGTCCCGCTGTGTACCGCTGTGTCCCCGCTGTCTCCCTGCTGTCCCCCGCTTTGTCCCCTCTGTGTCTCCCTGCTGTCCCCTGCTGTGGCCCCTCTGTGTCCCGCTGTGTCCCGCTGTGTCCTCGCTGTGTCCCCGCTGTTTCCCGCTGTGTCCTGCTGTGTCCGGCTGTGTGCCCGCTGTCCCCCGCTGTGTCCCCTGCTGTGTCCCCGCTGTGTCCAGCTGTGTCCCGTTTTGTCCCGCTGTGTCTCTGGTGTGTCCCACTTTGTCCCCCGCTTTGTCTCCGCTGTGTCCCGCTGTGTCCCGCTTGTCCCCCGCTGTGTCCCGCTGTGTCCCCTGCTGTGTCCCCTGCTGTGTCCTGCTGTGTACCGTTGTGTCCTTGCTGTTTCCCCGCTGTGTACCTGCTGTGTCCCGCTGTATCCCTGGTGTGTCCTCACTGTGTAACCGCTAAGTCCCTCTGTGTCCCCGCTGTGTCCCACTGTGTCCCCCGCTGTTTACCCGCTGTGTCCCCGCTGTGTCCTCCTGTGTCCCGCTGTGTCCTCGCTGTGTCCTTCTGTATCCCGCTATGTCCCCCGCTGTGTCACCCAGTATTTCCCCGCTGTGACTTGCTGTGTCCATGCTGTGTCCCCCGCTGTGTCCCACTGTGTCCCACTGTGTCCCCCGCTGTGTTCCCCGCTGTGTCCCACTGTGTCCTCGCTGTGTCCCCGCTGTGTCCCGCTGTGTCCCGCTGTGTCATCGCTGTGTCCCCCAGTGTTTCCCGCTGTTTCCCCCTGTCCCCGCTGTGTCCCCGCTGTGTCCCCTGCTGTGTCCCCGCTGTGTCCCACTCTGTCCCCACTGTGTCCTGCTTTGTCCTGCTGTGTCCCCCGCTGTGGCCCGCAGTGTCCCCCGCTGTGTCCGGTTGTGTTTCCCGCTGTATCCCGCTGTGTCCTGCTGTGTACCCCCTGTGTCCCGCTGTGTAACTATGTGTCCTCGCTGTGTCCCCGCTGTGTCTCCCTGCTGTCCCCCGCTGTGACCCCTCTGTGTTCCGCTGTGTCCCGGATGTTTCCCCGCTGTGTCCCGCCGTGTCCCGCTGTGTCCCCGCTGTGTCCCAATGTGTACCGCTGTGTCTGCCTCTGTGTACCCCGCTGTGTCCAGCTGTGTCCCGCTGTGTCCTTCTGTGTCGCCCCCTTTGTCCCCTGTGTCTCCGCTGTTTCCCACTGTGACCCCCGCGCTGTCTGGCTGTGTCCCCGTTGTCCACCGGTGTGTTCCCTCTGTCCCCCGCTTTGTCCCCGCTGTGTCCCGCTGTGTCCCGATGTGTCCCGTTGTGTCGCCACTTTGTCACTGCTGTGTCTCGCTGTGTCCCGCTCTGTCCCACAATGTGTCCCGCTGTGTCCCCAGCTGTGTTCCGCTGTGTCGCTGCTGTGTCCCGCTGTGTCCCCGCTGTGTCCCCGGTGTGTCCCTCTCTGTCCCCGCTGTGTCCCTGCTGTGTCCCCCGCTGTGTCCCCGCTGTGTCCCACTCTGTCCCCACTGTGTCCCGCTTTGTCCCGCTGGGTCCCCCGCTGTGTCCCTCTGTGTGCCCCCTTTGTTCCCCTCTGTGTCCTGCTGTGTCCCCTGCTGTGTCCCCGCTGTGTCCCGCTGTGTCTGTGCTGTGTAACGCTGTGTCCCCCTTTGTGTCCCGCTGTGTCCCCCGCTGTGTCCCCGCTGTGTCCCGCTGTGTCCCCCTGTGTCCTGCTGTGTCCCCTGCTGTGTCCCCAGCTGTGTCCCGCTGTGTCCCGCTGTGGCCTTGCTGTGTCCCCTGCTGTGTCCCTCTGTGTCCCGCTTTGTCCTCGTTGTGTCCCCTGCTATATCCCGCTGCGTTCCCCGCTCTGTCCCGCTGTGTCCCCGTTCTGTCCCGCTGTGACCCCCGCTATATCCTGCTCTGTCCCCCGCTGTGTCCCGCTGTGTCCCTGCTGTATCCCCGATAAGTCCCTGCTGTGTTCCACTCTCTCCTGCTGTGTGCGGCTCTGTGTACCCTGCTGTGTCCCCCACTGTGTCCCGCTGTATCCCGGTGTGTCCCGCTTTGTTCCCCGCTGTGTCCCGCTGTTTCCCACTGTGCCCATGCTTTGTCCCCGCTGTGTCCCCGCTGTGTCCCCGCTGTGTCCCCCCTGGGTCCCCCCTGGGTCCCGCTGTGTCCCCCTCTGTGTCCCACTGTATCCCGGTGTGTCCCGCTTTGTTCCCCGCTGTGTCCCGCCGTTTCCCACTTTGCCCCTGGTGTGTCCCCGTTGTCCACCGGTGTGTCCTCTCTGTCCCCCGATGTGTCCCGCTGTGTCCCGATGTGTCCCGCTGTGTCGCCGCTTAGTCACTGTTGTGTCTCGCTGTGGCCCGCTGTGTCCACGCTGTTTCCCACTGTGCCCCTGCTGTGTCCCCGCTGTGTCCCGCTGTGTACCCCGCTGTGTCCCACTCTGTCGCCCGCTGCCGTTGTGTCCCTGCTGTGTCCCTTTGTGTCCCGCTGTGTACCCTGCAGTGTCCTGCTGTGTCCCCCGATGTGTCCCACTGTGTCCCGCTGTGTCCCCACTGTGTCTCGCTGTGTCCCCGCTGTGTCCCCTGCTGTGTCCTGCTGTGTCCCCGGCTGTGTCCCCTGCTGTGTTCTGCTCTTTCCCGCTGTGTCCCGCTGTGTCCTTGCTGTGTCCCCATTTGTGTCCCGCTGTGTCCTTGCTGTGTCCCCATTTGTGTCCCGCTGTGTCCTCGCTGGGTCCCCCGCTGTGTCCCGCTGTGTCCCCATGTGTCACGCTGTGTCCTCGCTGGGTCCCCCGCTGTGTCCCCGCTCTGTCCCTGCTGTGTTCCACTCACTTCCTCTATGTGCGACTCTGTGTCCCCTGCTGTGCCCCCCGCTGTGTCCCGCAGTATCCCGATGTGTCCCTGCTGTGTCCCCCGCTGTGTCCCGCTGTGTCCCTCTGTGTCCCCGGCTGTGTCCCCCGCTGTGTCCCGCTCTTTCGCGCTGTGTCCCGCTGTGTCCTTGCTGTGTCCCCATTTGTGTCCCGCTGTGTCCTCTCTTTGTCCCCCGCTGTGTCCCGCTGTGTCCCCATGTGTCACGCTGTGTCCTCTCTGTGTATCCCTCTGTGTCCCGCTGTGTCCTCGCTGTGTCCCACACTGTGTCCCCGCTGTGACCTGCTGTGTCCCTGCTGTGTCCAAGCTGTGTCCCGCTGTGTCCCGCTGTGTCCCCGATGTCCCCTGCTGTGTCCCCGTTGTCTGCATTTGTGTCCCCGCTGTCCGCCGCTGTGTCCCCCACTGTGTCCCGCTGTGTCCTCGCTGTGTCCCCAGCTGTGTCCCGCTGTGTCCCCCGCTGTGTCCCCTACTGTGTCCCGCTGTGTCCCCCGCTGTGTCCCTGCTGTGTCCCGCTGTGTCCCGCTGTGTTCCGCTGTGTCCCCATGTGTCACGCTGTGTCCTCGCTGGGTCCCCCGCTGTGTCCCCGCTCTGTCCCTGCTGTGTTCCACTCTCTCCCGCTATGTGCGGCTCTGTGTCCCCTGCTGTGTCCCCCGCTGTGTCCCGCAGTATCCCGGTGTGTCCCACTTTGTCCCCTGCTGTGTCCCGCTGTTTCCCACTGTGCCCCTGCTGTGTCCCGGCTGTGTCCCGCTCTGTACCCCACTGTGTCCCACTGTGTCCCGCTGTGTGCCCCCTTTGTTCCCTGCTGTGTCCCGCTTTGTCGTCACTGTGTCCCCGCTGTGTCCCTATCTGTCCCGCTGTGTCCGCCTCTGTGTCCGCCTCTGTGTCCCCCGCTGGGTCCTGCTGTGTTCCCGCTGTGTCCCCGCTGTGTCCCTCTGTGTCCCTGGTGTGTCCTTGCTGTGTAACTGCTATGTCTCTCTGTCCCCGCTGTGTCCCACTGTGTCCCGCAGTGTCCCCCGCTGTGTTCCCCGCTGTGTCCCACTGTGTCCCGCTGTGTCCCCAGCTGTGTTCCCCGCTGTGTCCCACTGTGTCCTGCTGTGTCCTCGCTGTGTCCCCCACTGTTTCCCGCTGTTTCCCCCTGTCCCCGCTGTGTCCCCGCAGTGTCCCCCGCTGTGTCCCCGCTGTGTCCCACTCTGTCCCCACTGTGTCCCGCTTTGTCCTGCTGTGTCCCCCGCTGTGTCCCGCTGTGTCCCCCGCTGTGTCCGGTTGTGTTTCCCGCTGTATCCCGCTGTGTCCTGATGTGTACCCCCTGTGTCCCGCTGTGTACCGATGTGTCCCCGCTGAGTCCCAACTGTGTCTCCCTGCTGTCCCCCGCTGTGTCCCCTCTCTGTCCCGCTGAGTCCCCGCTGTGTCCCGATGTGTACTGCTGTGTCTGCCTCTGTGTACCCCGCTGTGTCCTGCTGTGTCCTCGCTGTGTCCCCCGCTGTTTCCTGCTGTTTCCCCCGCTGTGTCACCCGCTGTGTCCTTTGATGTGTCCCCAGTTGAGTCCCGCTGTGTCCCTCTGTATCCTGCTGTGTCCCCCGCTGTGTCCCCCACTATTTCCCCTCTGTGACTTGCTGTGTCCATGCTGTGTCCCCCACTGTGTCCCTCTGTGTCCCACTGTGTCCCCCGCTGTGTTCACCGCTGTGTCCCACTGTGTCTCGCTGTGTCCCCGCTGTGTCCCGCTGTGTCGCGCTGTGTCCTGCTGTGTTCTGCTGTGTCCACCTCTGTGTCCCCCGCTGTGTCCCGCTTGTCCCCGTTGTGTCCCCGCTGGGTCCCGCTGTGTCTCGATGTGTCCCCGCTGTGTCCCACTGTGTCGCACTGTGTCCGCTGTGTTCTGCTGTGTCTGCCTCTGTGTCCCCCGCTGTGTCCCGCTGTGTCCCCCCTGTGTCCCGATGTGTACCGCTGTGTCTGCCTCTGTGTACCCCGCTGTGTCCTGCTGTGTCCTTGCTGTGTCCCCAGCTGTTTCCCGCTGTTTCCCCCGCTGTGTCACACACTGTGTCCTTTGATGTGTCCCCAGCTGAGTCCCGCTGTGTCCCCCACTGTTTACCACTGTGTCCCCCACTGTGTCCCCCGCTTTGTCCCCGCTGTGTCCCCGCTCTGTCCCGCTGTGTCCCGCTGTGTCCCTCTGTGTCGCCCCCTGTGTCCCCCTGTGTCCCTGCTGTTTCCCACTGTGACCCCCGCGCTGTCCTGCTGTGTCCCCGTTGTCCACCGGTGTGTCCCCTCTGTCCCCCGCTGTGTTCCCGCTGTGTCCTGCTGTGTCCCGCTGTGTCGCCGCTTTGTCACTGCTGTGTCTCGTTGTGTCCCGCTGTGTCCACGCTGTGTCCCGCTTTGTCCCAGGCTGTGTCCGGCTGTGTCCCCCGCTGTGTCCCCCGCTGTGTTCCGCTGTGTCTCTGCTGTGTCCCGCTGTGTCCCCGCTGTGTCCCCGGTATGTCCCGCTGTGTCCCCGCTGTGTCCCCGCTGTGTCCCCCGCTGGTCCCCGCTGTGTCCCACTCTGTCCCCACTGTGTCCCGCTTTGTCCCGCAGTGTCCCGCTGTGTCCCCGCTGTGTAACGCTGGGTCCCCCTTTGTGTCCCGCTGTGTCCCCCGCTGTGTCCCTGCTGTGTCCCCGCTGTGTCCCGATGTGTACCGCTGTGTCTGCCTCTGTGAACCCTGCTGTGTCCTGCTGTGTCCTCGCTGTGTCCCCCGCTGTTTACCGCTGTGTCCCCCACTGTGTGCCCAGCTTTGTTCCTGCTGTGTCCCCGCTCTGTCCCGCTGTGTCCCGCTGTGTCCCTCTGTGTCCCCGCTGTTTCCCACTGTGACCCCCGCGCTGTCCTGCTGTGTCTCCGTTGTCCACCGGTGTGTCCCCTCTGTCCCCCGCTGTGTTCCCGCTGTGTCCCGATGTGTCCCGCTGTGTCGCCTCTTTGTCACTTTTGTGTCACGCTGTGTCCCCCTGTGTCCACGCTGTGTCCCGCTCTGACCCAGGCTTTGTCCCGCTGTGTCCCCAGCTGTGATCCCCTGTGTCCCCGCTGTGTCCCGCTGTGTCCCCTCTTTGTTCCACGCTTTGTCCCCGCTGTGTCCTGCTGTGTCCCGCTGTGTCCCGTTGAGTCCTTGCTGTTTCCCCGCTTTGTCCTGCTGTGTCCCTCTGTGTCCCTGCTGTCACCCGATGTGTCCCCTGCTGTGTCCCGCTGTGTCCCCGCTGTGTCCCCGCTGTGTCCCCGCTGGGTCCCGCTGTGTCACGCTCTGTCCCCCGCTGTGTTCCCCGCTGTGTTCCACTGTGTCCTCGCTGTGTCCCCGCTGTGTCGCGCTATGTTCTGCTATGTCCGCCTCTGTGTCCCCCGCTGAGTACCGCTGTGTCTCCGCTGGGTCCCCGCTGGGTCCCGCTGGGTCTCGCTGTGTCCCCGTTGTGTCCCCGCTGTGTCCTGCTGTGTCCTCGCTGTGTCCCCCGCTGTTTCCCGCTGTTTCCCCCGCTGTGTCCTTTGATGTGTCCCCAGCTGAGTCCCGCTGTGTCCCCCGCTGTTTCCTGCTGTGTCCCCCATTGTGTCCCTCGCTTTGTCCCCTCTGTGTCCCCGCTGTGTCCCGCTGTGTCCCTCTGTGTCCCCGCTGTGTCCCACTGTGTTCCCCGCTGTGTCCCCGCTGTGTCCCCGCTGTGTCCTGCTGTGTCCCCACTGTGTCCCGCTGTGTCCCGCTGTTTCCCCACTCTGTCCCGATGTGTACCGCTGTGTCTGCCTCTGTGTACCACGCTGTGTCCTGCTGTGTCCCCCGCTGTGTCCTGCTGTGTCCTCGCTGTGTCCCCCGCTGTTTCCCGCTGTTTTCCCCGCTGTGTCACCCGATGTGTCTATGATATGTCCCAAGCTGAGTCTTGCTGTGTCCCCCACTGTTTACCGCTGTGTCCCCCACTGTGTCCCCCGCTTTTTCCCCGCTGTGTCCCCGCTCTGTCCTCTGTGTCCCGCTGTGTCCCTCTGTGTCGCCCCCTGTGTCCCCCTGTGTCTCCGCTGTTTCCCACTGTGACCCACGCGCTGTCCTGCTGTGTCCCCGTTGTCCACCGGTGTGTCCCCTCTGTCCCCCGCTGTGTCCCCGCTGTGTCCCGCTGTGTCCCGATGTGTCCCGCTGTGTTGCCGCTTTGTCACTGCTGTGTCTCGCTGTGTCCCGCTGTGTCCACGCTGTGTCCCGCTCTGTCCCAGGCTGTGTCCCGCTGTGTCCCCCGCTGTGTCACTGCTGTGTCCCCGCTGTGTCCCCGCTGTGTCCCCGGTGTATCCCTCTGTGTCCCCGCTTTGTCCCCGCTGTGTCCCCCACTGTGTCCCCGCTTATTCCCACTCTGTCCCCACTGTGTCCCGCTTTGTCCTGCTGTGTCCCCCGCTCTGTCCCCCTGTGTCCCCCGCTGTGTCCGGTTGTGTTTCCCGCTGTGTCCCGCTGTGTCCTGCTGTGTACCCCCTGTGTCCCGCTGTGTACCACTGTGTTCCCGCTGTCTCCGTGCTGTCCCCTGCTCTGTCCCCTGCTGTGTCCCCGCTGTGTCCAGCTGTGTCCTGTTTTGTCCCGCTGTGTCTCTGGTGTGTCCCTGTTTTGTCCCCCGCTTTGTCTCCGCTGTGTCCCGCTGTGTCCCGCTTGTCCCCCGCTGTGTCCCGCTGTGTCCCCTGCTGTGTCCCCCGTTGTGTCCTGCTGTGTACCGTTGTGTCCTTGCTATTTCCCGGCTGTGTCCTGCTGTGTCCCTCTGTGTCCCCGCTGTCCCCCGCTGTGTTCCGCTGTGTCCCCGCTGTGTCCCCGCTGTGTCCTGCTGTGTCCCTGGTGTGTCCTCACTGTGTAACCGCTAATTCCCTCTGTGTCCCCGCTGTGTCCCACTGTGTCCCCCGCTGTTTCCCCACTGTGTCCCCGCTGTGTCCTCCTGTGTCCCGCTGTGTCCTCGCTGTGTCCTTCTGTATCCCGCTGTGTCCCTCGCTGTGTCCCCCATTATTTCCCCGCTGTGACTTGCTGTGTCCATGCTGTGTTCCCCGCTGTGTCCCACTGTGTCCTTCTGTGTCCCCCGCTGTGTTCCCGGCTGTGTCTCACTGTGTCCTCGCTGTGTCCCCGCTGTGTCCCGCTGTGTCGCGCAGTGTCCTCGCTGTGTCCCCCACTGTTTCCCGCTGTTTGCCCCGTCCTCGCTGTGTCCCCGCCGTGTCGCCCGCTGTGTCCCCGCTGTGTCCCACTCTGTCCCCACTGTGTCCCGCTTTGTCCTGCTGTGTCCCCCGCTGTGTCCCGTTGTGTCCCCCGCTGTGTCCGGTTGTGTTACCCGCTGTATCCCGCTGTGTCCTGCTGTGTACCCCCTGTGTCCCGCTGTGTACCTATGTGTCCCCGCTGTGTCCCCGCTGTGTCTCCCTGCTCTCCCCCGCTGTGTCCCCTCTGTGTTCCGCTGTGTCCCCGCTGTGTCCCTCTGTGGCCCGCTGTGTCCCGCTGTGTCCCCGCTGTGTCCCGATGTGTACCGCTGTGTCTGCCTCTGTATACCCCGCTGTGTCCTGCTGTGTCCACGCTGTTTCCCCCGCTGTTTCCCGCTGTTTCCCCCGCTGTGTCACCCGCTGTGTCCTAAAGATGTGTCCTCAGCTGAGTCCCGCTGTGTCCCCCGCTGTTC
>NW_012287089.1:0-2027 GCF_000151885.1 Dipodomys ordii
TCATCCTCGCTGTGTCCCCGCTGTGACCCGCTGTGTCTGTGCTGTGTCCCTGCTGTGTCCCGCTCTGTCCCGCTGTGTCCCCGATGTCCCCAGCTGTGTCCCGTTGTGTCCACGCTGTCTGCATGTGTGTCCCCGATGTCCCCCGCTGTGTCCCCCGCTGTGTTCCGCTGTGTCCCCGCTGTGTCCCCGCTGTGTCCTCCTGTGTCCCGCTGTGTCCTCGCTGTGTCCTTCTGTATTCTGCTGTGTCCTCCGCTGTGTCCCCCACTATTTCCCCGCTGTGACCCGCTGTGTCCATGCTGTGTCCCCCGCTGTGTCCCGCTGTGTGTCCCGCTGTGTGTCCCGCTGTGTTCCCTGCTGTGTCCCGCTGTGTCCCGCTGTGTCCCACTGTGTGCTTGCTCTCCCCCGGTGTGTCCCCCGCTGTGGCCCGCTGTACCTGCTGTGTCCGCCTCTATGTCCCACGCTGTGTCCTGCTGTGTCCCCGCTGGGTCCCGCTGGGTCCTGCTATGTCCCCGCTGTGTCCACGCTGTGTCCCGCTGTGTCCCTGGTGTGTCCTCGCTGTGTAATCTCTATGTCCCTCTGTGTCTCCGCTGTGTCCCGCAGTGTCCCCCTATGTCCCCGCTGTGTCCCCGCTGTGTCGTTCTGTATCCCGCTGTGTCCCCCGGTGTGTCCCCCACTATTTCCCTGCTGTGAAACGCTGTGTCAAGCAGTGTCCCTGCTGTGTCCTCGCTGTATCCCCAGCTGTGTCCCATTATGTCCCCCGCTGTGTCCCCGCTGTGTCCCCGCTGTGTCCTCCTGTGTCCCGCTGTTTCCTCGCTGTGTCCTGTATCCCGCTGTGTCCCCCGCTGTGTCCCCCACTATTTCCCCGCTGTGACCCGCTGTGTCCATGCTATGTCCCCGCTCTGTCCCGCTGTGTCCCGCTGTGTTCCCCCTTTGTTCCCCGCTGTGTCCCGCTGTGTCCTCGCTGTGTCCCCGCTGTGTCCCGATCTGTCCAGTTGTGTCCGCCTCTGTGTCCGCCTCTGTGTCCCCCGCTGTGTCCTGCTATATCCCCGCTGTGTCCCTGCTGGGTCCCGCTGGGTCCTGCTGTGTCCCCGCTCTGTCCCCGCTGTGTCCCTCTGTGTCCCTGGTGTGTCCTCGCTGTGTAACTGCTATGTCTCTCTGCCCCCGCTGTGTCCCACTGTGTCCCGCAGTGTCCCCCTATGTCCCCTCTGTGTCCTCGCTGTATCCCCTGCTGTGTCCCACTGTGTCCCCTGCTGTGTCCCCGCTGTGTCCTAACTGTGTCGCGCTGTGTCCCCGTTGTTCCCCGGTTTGTCCCCACTGTCCCCCACTGTGTCCCTCGCTGTGGACCTCTGTGATCCGCTCTGTCCTCGCTTTGACCCTTCTATGTCCCACTGTGTCCGTGCTGTGTCCATGCTGTGTTCCACTCTCTCCCGCTGTGTGTAGCTCTGTGTCCTCTGCTGTGTCCCCCGCTGTGTCCCGCTGTGTCCCGGTGTGTCCCGCATTGTCCCCCGCTGTGTCCCGCTGTTTCCCACTGTGCCCCTGCTGTGTCCCCGCCATGTCCCGCTGTGTACCACGCTGTGTCCCACTGTGTCCCCCGCTGTGTCCCTGCTGTGTCCCTTTGTGTCCCGCTGTGTCCCGCTGGGTACCCTGCAGTGTCCTGCTGTGTCCCCCGATGTGTCCCGCTGTGTCCCGCTGTGTCCACACTGTGTCCCACTGTATCCCCGCTGTGTCCCCTGCTGTGTTCCGCTGTGTCCCCTGCTGTGTCCCCTGCTGTGTCCCGTTCTATCCCGCTGTGTCCCGCTGTGTCCTTGCTGTATCCCCATTTGTGTCCCGCTGTGTCCTCGCTTGGTCCCCCGCTGTTTCCTGATGTGTCCCCATGTGTCACGCTGTGTCCTCGCTGGGTCCCCCGCTGTGTCCCCGCTCTGTGCCTGCTGTGTTCCACTCTCGCTATGTGCGGCTCTGTGTCCCCCGCTGTGTCCCGCAAAATTCCCACTGTGCCCCTGCTGTGTCCCAGCTGTGTCCCGCTGTGT
>NW_012287090.1:0-3089 GCF_000151885.1 Dipodomys ordii
TGAGTCCCGCTGTGTCCCCATGTGTCACGCTATGTCCTCGCTGGGTCCCCCGCTGTGTCCCTGCTCTGTCCCTGCTGTGTTCCACTCTCTCCCACTATGTGCGGCTCTGTGTCCCCTGCTGTGTCCCCCGCTGTGTCCCGCAGTATCCCGGTGTGTCCCGCTTTGTTCCCCGCTGTTTACCGCTGTTTCCCACTGTGCCCCTGCTGTGTCCCGGCTGTGTCCCGCTGTGTACCCCGCTGTGTCCCACTGTGTCCCGCTGTGTGCCCCCTTTATTCCCCGCTGTGTCCCGCTTTGTCCTCGCTGTGTCCCCGCTGTGTCCCGATCTGTCCCGCTGTGTCTGCCTCTGTGTCCGCCACTGTGTCCCCCGCTGGGTCCTGCTGTGTCCCCGCTGTGTCCCTGCTGGGTCCCGCTGGGTCCTGCTGTGTCCCCGCTCTGTCCCCGCTGTGTCCCTCTGTGTCCCTGGTGTGTCCTCGCTGTGTAACTGCTATGTCTCTCTGTCCCCGCTGTGTCCCACTGTGTCCCGCAGTGTCCCCCTATGTCCCCTCTGTGTCCTCGCTGTATCCCCTGCTGTGTCCCACTGTGTCCCCTGCTGTGTCCCCGCTGTGTCCCCGCTGTGTCCTAGCTGTGTCGCGCTGTGTCCCCGTTGTTCCCCGGTTTGTCCCCACTGTCCCCCACTGTGTCCCTCGCTGTGGACCTCTGTGATCCGCTCTGTCCTCGCTTTGTCCCTTTTATGTCCCACTGTGTCCCTGCTGTGTCCGTGCTGTGTTCCACTCTCTCCCGCTGTGTGCAGCTCTGTGTCCTCCGCTGTGTCCCCCGCTGTGTCCCGCTGTGTCCCGGTGTGTCCCGCATTGTCCCCCGCTGTGTCCCGCTGTTTCCCACTGTGCCCCTGCTGTGTCCCCGCTGTGTCCCGCTGTGTCCTGCTGTGTTCCGCTGTGTCCCGCTGTGTGACTGCTGTCCCCTGTGTGTCCCCGCTGTGTCCCCTGCTGTGTCCCGCTGTGTCCCCGGGTGTGTCCCCAGCTGTGTCCCGCTCTTTCCCGCTGTGTCCTGCTGTGTCCTTGCTGTGTCCCCATTTGTGTCCCGCTGTGTTCTCGCTGGGTCACCCGCTGAGTACCGCTGTGTCCCCATGTGTCACGCTGTGTCCTCTCTGTGTACCCCTCTGTGTCCTGCTGTGTCCTCGCTGTGTCCCCCACTGTGTCCCCGCTGTGACCCGCAGTGTCCCTGCTTTGTCCCCGCTTTGTCCTGCTGTGTCCCGCTTTGTCCCGCTGTGTCCCCGATGTCCCCCGCTGTGTACCGTTGTGTCCCCGCTGTCCGCATGTGTATCCCTGCTGTCTCCCGCTGTGTCCCCCGCTGGGTCCCGCTGGGTCCCCGCTGTGTCCCTTGTGTGTCCTCGTTGTGTAACTGCTATGTCCCTCCGTTTCCCCGCTGTGTTCCACTGTGTTCTGCAGTTTCGCCCTATGTCCCCGCTGTGTCCTCGCTGTATACCCCGATCTGTCCCACTGTGTCCCCCACTGTGTACCCGCTGTGTCCCCGCTGTTTCATCCTGTGTCCCGCTGTGTCCTCAATGTGACCCCCGCTGTGTCCTGGTGTGTCCCCCGCTGTGTCCTGCTGTTTCCCGCTGTGTCCCACTGTGTCTCCCGCTGTGTCCCCCACTGTGTCCCGCTGTGTCCCCCGCTGTGTCCCGCTGTGTCCCGCTGTGTTCCCGCTGTCCGCGGGTGTGTCACCGCTGTCCCCCGCTGTACCCACGCTGTGTCCCGCTGTGTTCTCGCTGTGTCTCACTGTGTCCGTGCTGTGTCTCTGCTGTGTCCCGCTGTGTCCCTGGTGTGTCCTCGCTGTGTAATTGCTGAGTCCCACTGTGTCCCCGCTTTGTCCCACTGTGTCCCCGGCTGTGTCCCCGCTGTGTCCACGCTGTGTCCCGGTGTGTCCTCGCTGTGTCCTTCTGTATCCCGCTGTGTCCCCCGCTGTGTCCCCCACTATTTCCCCACTGGAACCCGCTGTGTCCATGCTGTGTCCCGCTGTGTCCTCGCTGTGTCACCCGCCTTGTCCCCGCTGTGTCCCGCTGTCTCCCGCTGTGTCCCGCTGTGTCCTGCTGTGTCCGCCGCTGTGTCCCCCGCTGTGTCCCGCTGTGTCCCCGCTGTGTCCCCGCTGTGTCCTCCTGTGTCCCGCTGTGTCCTCGCTGTGTCCTTCTGTATTCTGCTGTGTCCCCCGCTGTGTCCCCCACTATTTCCCCGCTGTGACCCGCTGTGTCCATGCTGTGTCCCCCGCTGTGTCCCGCTGTGTGTCCCGCTGTGTGTCCCGCTGTGTTCCTTGCTGTGTCCCGCTGTGTCCCGCTGTGTCCCACTGTGTGCTTGCTCTCCCCCGGTGTGTCCCCCGCTGTGGCCCGCTGTACCTGCTGTGTCCGCCTCTATGTCCCACGCTGTGTCCTGCTGTGTCCCCGCTGTGTCCCCGCTGGGTCCCGCTGGGTCCTGCTATGTCCCCGCTGTGTCCACGCTGTGTCCCGCTGTGTCCCTGGTGTGTCCTGGCTGTGTAATCTCTATGTCCCTCTGTGTCTCCGCTGTGTCCCGCAGTGTCCCCCTATGTCCCCGCTGTGTCCCCGCTGTGTCGTTCTGTATCCCGCTGTGTCCCCCGGTGTGTCCCCCACTATTTCCCTGTTGTGAAACGCTGTGTCCCGCAGTGTCCCTGCTGTGTCCTCGCTGTATCCCCAGCTGTGTCCCACTGTATCCCCCGCTGTGTCCCCGCTGTGTCCTCCTGTGTCCCGCTGTGTCCTCGCTGTGTCCTTCTGTATCCCGCTGTGTCCCCCGCTCTGTCCCCCACTATTTCCCCGCTATGACCCGCTGTGTCCATGCTGTGTACTGAGCTGTGTCCTCGATGTGTCCCCGCTGTGTCCCGCTGTCTCCCGCTGTGTCCCGCGGTGTCCTGCTGTGTCCGCCTTTGTGTCCCCCGCTGTGTCCCGCTGTGTCTCCGCTGTGTCCCCGCTGGGTCCCGCTCTGTCCCCACTGTGTCCTGCTGTGTCCCCCGCTGTGTCCCGCTAAGTCCCCCGCTGTGTCCGGTTGTGTTTCCCGCTGTGTCTCGCTGTGTATTGCTGTGTACCG
>NW_012287091.1:0-4650 GCF_000151885.1 Dipodomys ordii
CCCACTGTGTCCCCGCAGTTTCCCTGCTGTGATCCACTCTCTCCCGCTGTGTGCGGCTCTGTGTCCCCTGCTATGTCCCCCGCTGTGTCCCCCTGTATCCCGGTTTGTCCCGCATTGTCCCCCGCTGTGTCCCACTGTTTCCCACTGTGCCCCTGCAGTGTCCTTGCTGTGTCCCGCTGTGTACCCCGCTGTGTCCCACTGTGTCCCGCTGTGTGCCCCCTTTGTTCCCCTCTGTGTCCTGCTGTGTCCCCTGCTGTGTCCCCGCTGTATCCCGCTGTGTCCTGCTGTGTCCCGCTGTGTACCCTGCAGTGTCCTGCTGTGTCCCCCGCTGTGTCCTGCTGTGTCCCGCTGGGTCCCCCTTTGTGTCCCGCTGTGTCCCCCGCTGTGTCCTTGCTGTGTCCCTTTGTGTCCCGCTGTGTCCCGCTGTGTACCACGCAGTGTCCTGCTGTGTCGCCGGAGGATGTGTCCCGCTGTGTCCCGCTGTGTCCCCAGTGTGTCCCGCTGTGTCCCAGCTGTGTCCAATGCTGTGTCCCGCTGTGTCTCCGGCTGTGTCCCCTGCTGTGTCCCACTCTTTCACGCTGTGTCCTGCTGTGTCCTTGCTGTGTCCCCATTTGTGTCCCACTGTGTCCTCTCTGGGTCCCCCGCTGGGTCCCGCTGGGTCCCCATGTGTCACGCTGTTTCCTCGCTGTGTATCCCTCTGTGTCCCCGCTGTGACCCGATGTGTCCCTGCTGTGTCCCCCGCTGTGTCCCGCTGTGTCCCGCTGTGTCCCCGGCTGTGTCCCCCGCTGTGTCCCGCTCTTTCCCGCTGTGTCCGCTGTGTCCTTGCTATGTCCCCATTTGTGTCCTGCTGTGTCCTCTCTGTGTCCCCCGCTGTGTCCTGCTGTGTCCCCATGTGTCACGATGTGTCCTCTCTGTGTATCCCTCTGTGTCCCGCTGGGTCCTCGCTGTGTCCCACACTGTGTCCCCGCTGTGACCCGCTGTGTCTGTGCTGTGTCCCTGCTGTGTCCCGCTGTGTCCCGCTGTGTCCCCGATGTCCCCTGCTGTGTCCTGTTGTGTCCCCGCTGTCTGCATGTGTGTCCCCGATGTGCCCCGCTGTGTCCCCTGCTGTGTTCCGCTGTGTCCTCGCTGTGACCCAAGCTGTGTCCCACTGTGTCCCCCGCTGAGTCCCCGCTGTGTCCCCGCTGTGTCCTGCTGTTTCCCCGCTGTGTCCCGCTTTGTCCCCGCTGTGTCCCAATGTATACGCTGTGTCTGCCTCTGTGTACCCTGCTGTGTCCTGCTGTGTCCCCCGCTGTGTCCTGCTGTGTCCTCGCTGTGTCCCCCGCTGTTTCCCCCGCTGTGTCCCCCACTTTGTCCCCCGCTTTGTCCCTGCTGTGTCCCCGCTCTGTCCCGCTGTGTCCCGCTGTGTCCCTCTGTGTCGCCCCCTGTGTCCCCCTGTGTCCCCGCTGTTTCCCACTGTGACCCCCGCGCTGTCCTGCTGTGTCCCCATTGTCCACCGGTGTGTCCCCTCTGTTCCCCGCTGTGTCCCCGCTGTGTACCGCTGTGTCCTCGCTGTGTCCCGCTGTTTCCCCGCTGAGTCTCCGCTGTGTCCTGCTGTGTCCCTGGTGTGTCCTCGCTTTGTAACCGCTGAGTCCCTCTGTGTCCCCACTGTGTGCACTCTGTCCCCCGCTGTGTCCCCGCTGTGTCCCCTGTGTGTCCTCCTTTGTCCCGCTGTGTCCCCGCTGTGTCCTTCTGTATCCAGATTTGTCCCCCACTGTGTCCCCCACTATTTCCCCGCTGTGACCCGCTGTTTCCATGCTGTGTCTCCCGCTGTGTCCCACTGTGTCCCGCTGTGTCCCCCGATGTGTTCCCCGCTGTGTCCTGCTGTGTCCTGCTGTGTTCCGCTGTGTTCCGCTGTGTGACTGCTGTCCCCTGTGTGTCCCCGCTGTGTCCCCTGCTGTGTCCCGCTGTGTCCCCGGGTGTGTCCCCAGCTGTGTCCCGCTCTTTCCCGCTGTGTCCCGCTGTGTCCTTGCTGTGTCCCCATTTGTGTCCCGCTGTGTTCTCGCTGGGTCACCCGCTGAGTACCGCTGTGTCCCCATGTGTCACGCTGTGTCCTTTCTATGTACCCCTCTGTGTCCTGCTGTGTCCTCGCTGTGTCCCCCACTGTGTCCCCGCTGTGACCCGCAGTGTCCCTGCTTTGTCCCCGCTTTGTCCTGCTGTGTCCCGCTTTGTCCCGCTGTGTCCCCGATGTCCCCCGCTGTGTACCGTTGTGTCCCCGCTGTCCGCATGTGTATCCCCGCTGTCTCCCGCTGTGTCCCCCGCTGGGTCCCGCTGTGTCCCCGCTGTGTCCCTTGTGTGTCCTCGTTGTGTAACTGCTATGTCCCTCCGTTTCCCCGCTGTGTTCCACTGTGTTCTGCAGTTTCGCCCTATGTCCCCGCTGTGTCCTCGCTGTATACCCCGATCTGTCCCACTGTGTCCCCCACTGTGTACCCGCTGTGTCCCCGCTGTTTCATCCTGTGTCCCGCTGTGTCCTCAATGTGACCCCCGCTGTGTCCCGGTGTGTCCCCCGCTGTGTCCTGCTGTTTCCCGCTGTGTCCCACGCTGTGTCCCACTGTGTCTCCCGCTGTGTCCCCCACTGTGTCCCACTGTGTCCCCCGCTGTGTCCCGCTGTGTCCCGCTGTGTTCCCGCTGTCCGCGGGTGTGTCACCGCTGTCCCCCGCTGTAGCCCACGCTGTGTCCCGCTGTGTTCTCGCTGTGTCTCACTGTGTCCGTGCTGTGTCTCTGCTGTGTCCCGCTGTGTCCCTGGTGTGTCCTCGCTGTGTAACCGCTGAGTCCCACTGTGTCCCCGCTTTGTCCCACTGTGTCCCCGGCTGTGTCCCCGCTGTGTCCCCGCTGTGTCCCGGTGTGTCCTCGCTGTGTCCTTCTGTATCCCGCTGTGTCCCCCGCTGTGTCCCCCACTATTTCCCCACTGGAAACCCGCTGTGTCCATGCTGTGTCCCGCTGTGTCCTCGCTGTGTCACCCGGCTTGTCCCCGCTGTGTCCCGCTGTCTCCCGCTGTGTCCCGCTGTGTCATGCTGTGTCCGCCGCTGTGTCCCCCGCTGTGTCCCGCTGTGTCCCCGCTGTGTCCCCGCTGTGTCCTCCTGTGTCCCGCTGTGTCCTCGCTGTGTCCTTCTGTATTCTGCTGTGTCCCCCGCTGTGTCCCCCACTATTTCCCCGCTGTGACCCGCTGTGTCCATGCTGTGTCCCCCGCTGTGTCCCGCTGTGTGTCCCGCTGTGTGTCCCGCTGTATTCCCTGCTGTGTCCCGCTGTGTCCCGCTGTGTCCCACTGTGTGCTTGCTCTCCCCCGGTGTGTCCCCCGCTGTGGCCCGCTGTACCTGCTGTGTCCGCCTCTATGTCCCACGCTGTGTCCTGCTGTGTCCCCGCTGTGTCCCCGCTGGGTCCCGCTGGGTCCTGCTATGTCCCCGCTGTGTCCACGCTGTGTCCCGCTGTGTCCCTGGTGTGTCCTCGCTGTGTAATCTCTATGTCCCTCTGTGTCTCCGCTGTGTCCCGCAGTGTCCCCCTATGTCCCCGCTGTGTCCCCGCTGTGTCGTTCTGTATCCCGCTGTGTCCCCCGGTGTGTCCCCCACTATTTCCCTGCTGTGAAACGCTGTGTCAAGCAGTGTCCCTGCTGTGTCCTCGCTGTATCCCCAGCTGTGTCCCATTATGTCCCCCGCTGTGTCCCCGCTGTGTCCCCGCTGTGTCCTCCTGTGTCCCGCTGTTTCCTCGCTGTGTCCTTCTGTATCCCGCTGTGTCCCCCGCTGTGTCCCCCACTATTTCCCCGCTGTGACCCGCTGTGTCCATGCTATGTCCCCCGCTCTGTCCCGCTGTGTCCCGCTGTGTTCCCCCTTTGTTCCCCGCTGTGTCCCGCTGTGTCCTCGCTGTGTCCCCGCTGTGTCCCGATCTGTCCAGTTGTGTCCGCCTCTGTGTCCGCCTCTGTGTCCCCCGCTGTGTCCTGCTATATCCCCGCTGTGTCCCTGCTGGGTCCCGCTGGGTCCTGCTGTGTCCCCGCTCTGTCCCCGCTGTGTCCCTCTGTGTCCCTGGTGTGTCCTCGCTGTGTAACTGCTATGTCTCTCTGTCCCCGCTGTGTCCCACTGTGTCCCGCAGTGTCCCCCTATGTCCCCTCTGTGTCCTCGCTGTATCCCCTGCTGTGTCCCACTGTGTCCCCTGCTGTGTCCCCGCTGTGTCCTAGCTGTGTCGCGCTGTGTCCCCGTTGTTCCCCGGTTTGTCCCCACTGTCCCCCACTGTGTCCCTCGCTGTGGACCTCTGTGATCCGCTCTGTCCTCGCTTTGTCCCTTCTATGTCCCACTGTGTCCCTGCTGTGTCCGTGCTGTGTTCCACTCTCTCCCGCTGTGTGCAGCTCTGTGTCCTCCGCTGTGTCCCGCTGTGTCCCGGTGTGTCCCGCATTGTCCCCCGCTGTGTCCCGCTGTTTCCCACTGTGCCCCTGCTGTGTCCCCGCTGTGTCCCGCTGTGTCCTGCTGTGTTCCGCTGTGTCCCGCTGTGTGACTGCTGTCCCCTGTGTGTCCCCGCTGTGTCCCCTGCTATGTCCCGCTGTGTCCCCGGGTGTGTCCCCAGCTGTGTCCCGCTGTGTTCTCGCTGGGTCACCTGCTGAGTACCGCTGTGTCCCCATGTGTCACG
>NW_012287092.1:0-3162 GCF_000151885.1 Dipodomys ordii
CTCTGTGTCCGCCTCTGTGTCCCCCGCTGTGTCCTGCTATATCCCCGCTGTGTCCCTCTGTGTCCCTGGTGTGTCCTCGCTGTGTAACTGCTATGTCTCTCTGTCCCCGCTGTGTCCCACTGTGTCCCGCAGTGTCCCCCTATGTCCCCTCTGTGTCCTCGCTGTATCCCCTGCTGTGTCCCACTGTGTCCCCTGCTGTGTCCCCGCTGTGTCCCCGCTGTGTCCTAGCTGTGTCGCGCTGTGTCCCCGTTGTTCCCCGGTTTGTCCCCACTGTCCCCCACTGTGTCCCTCGCTGTGTACCTCTGTGACCCGCTCTGTCCTCGCTTTGTCCCTTCTATGTCCCACTGTGTCCGTGCTGTGTCCATGCTGTGTTCCACTCTCTCCCGCTGTGTGCAGCTCTGTGTCCTCCGCTGTGTCCCCCGCTGTGTCCCGCTGTGTCCCGGTGTGTCCCGCATTGTCCCCCGCTGTGTCCCGCTGTTTCCCACTGTGCCCCTGCT
The DNA here is from genome assembly GCF_000151885.1 of Dipodomys ordii. Lineage (NCBI taxonomy): Eukaryota > Metazoa > Chordata > Mammalia > Rodentia > Heteromyidae > Dipodomys > Dipodomys ordii. The sequence continues at coordinate 498 of NW_012287092.1, forward strand.
GTGTCCCCGCCATGTCCCGCTGTGTACCACGCTGTGTCCCACTGTGTCCCCCGCTGTGTCCCTGCTGTGTCTCTTTGTGTCCCGCTGTGTCCCGCTGGGTACTCTGCAGTGTCCTGCTGTGTCCCCCGATGTGTCCCGCTGTGTCCCGCTGTGTCCACACTGTGTCCCACTGTATCCCCGCTGTGTCCCCTGCTGTGTTCCGCTGTGTCCCCTGCTGTGTCCCCTGCTGTGTCCCGTTCTATCCCGCTGTGTCCTTGCTGTATCCCCATTTGTGTCCCGCTGTGTCCTCGCTGGTCCCCCGCTGTTTCCTGATGTGTCCCCATGTGTCACGCTGTGTCCTCGCTGGGTCCCCCGCTGTGTCCCCGCTCTGTGCCTGCTGTGTTCACTCTCGCTATGTGCGGCTCTGTGTCCCCCGCTGTGTCCCGCTGTTTCCCACTGTGCCCCTGCTGTGTCCCAGCTGTGTCCCGCTGTGTACTCCGCTGTGTCCCACTGTGTCCTGCTGTGTGCCCCCTTTGTTCCCCTCTGTGTCCTGCTGTGTCCCCTGCTGTGTCCCCGCTGTGTCCCGCTGTGTCCACGCTGTGTAACGCTGGGTCCCCCTTTGTGTCCCGCGGTGTCCCCCGCTGTGACCCCGCTGTGTCCCGCTGTGTCCCCCTGTGTCCCTCTGTGTCCCCTGCTGTGTCCCCCGCTGTGTCCTGCTGTGTCCCGCTGTGGCCTTGCTGTGTCCCCTGCTGTGTCCCTCTGTGTCCCGCTTTGTCCTCGTTGTGTCCCCCGCTATATCCCGCTGTGTTCCCCGCTCTGTCCCGCTTTGTCCCCGCTGTGTCCCGCTGTGTCCACCGCTGTATCCTGCTCTGTCCCCCGCTGTGTCCCGCTGTGTCCCTGCTGTATCCCCGATGTGTCCCACTGTGTACCCCGCTGTGTCCCGGTGTGTCCCACTGTGTCCGCCGCTGTGTTCCCCTCTGTGTCCTGCTGTGTCCAGCTGTGTCCCGCTGTGTACGCGCTGTGTCCCGCTATGTCCCCCTTTGTGTCCCGCTGTGTCCCCCGCTGTGTCCCTGCTGTGTCCCTTTGTGTCCCGCAGTATACCCTGCAGTGTCCTGCTGTGTCGCCCGATGTGTCCTGCTGTGTCTCCGTTGTTCCCCGGTTTGTCCCCACTGTCCCCTCTGTGTCCCTCGCTGTGTACCTCTGTGTCCTGCTCTGTCCTGGCTTTGTCCCCACGATGTCCCGCTGTGTCCCCGCTCTGTCCCTGCTGTGTTCCACTCTCTCCCGCTGTGTGCGGCTCTGTGTCCCCTGCTGTGTCCCACGCTGTGTCCCGCTGTATCCCGGTGTGTCCCGCTTTGTCCCCTGCTGTGTCCCGCTGTTTCCAACTGTGCCCCTGCTGTGTCCCCGCTGTGTCCCGCTGTGTACCCTGCTGTGTCCCACTGTTTCCCTCTGTGTGCCGCCTTTGTTCCCCTCTGTTTCCTGCTGTGTCCCCTGCTGTGACCCCGCTGTGTCCCGCTGTGTCCCCGCTGTATAACGCTGTGTCCTCCTTTGTGTCCTGCTGTATCCCCCACTGTGTCCCTGCTGTGTCCCTTTGTGTCCCGCTCTGTCCCGCTGTGTACCCCGCAGTGTCCTGCTGTGTCGCCCGATGTGTCCCACTATGTCCCGCTGTGTCCCCACTGTGTCCCGCTTTGTCCCCGCTGTGTCCCCTGCTGTGTCCCACTGTGTCCCCGGCTGTGTCCCCTGCTGTGTCCCGCTCTTTCACGCTGTGTCCTGCTGTGTCCTTGCTGTGTCCCCATTTGTGTCCCGCTGTGTCCTCGCTGTGTCCCATACTGTGTCCCTGCTGTGACCCGCTGTGTCCCTGCTGTGTCCCTGCTGTGTCCCGCTGTGTCCCGCTGTGTCCCGCTGTGACCCCGATGTCCCCTGCTGTATCCCGTTCTGTCCCCGCTGTCTGCATGTGTGTCCCAGCTGTCCCCCGCTGTGTCCTCCGCTGTGTCCCGCTGTGTCCTCGCTGTGTCCCCAGCTGTGTCCTGCTTTGTCCCCCGCTGTGTCCCCCATTGTGTCCCGCTGTGTCCCAAGTTGTGTCCTGCTGTGTCCCGCTGTGTCCCCGCTGTCCGCCGGTGCGTCACCGCTGTCCCCCGCTGTGTCTTCCGCTGTGTCCCGCTGTGTCCTTGCTGTGTCTCACTGTGTCCCCCTTTGTCTCCGCTGTGTCCCGCTGTGTTCATAGTGTGTCCTCGCTGTGTAACTGCTGAGTCCCTCTGTGTCCCCGCTGTGTCCCACTGTGTCCCCCGCTGTGTCCCCGCTGTGTCCCCGCTGTGTCCTGCTGTGTCCCCGATGTGTCCTGATGTGTCCTCGCTGTGTCCCCCGCTGTTTCCCGCTGTTTTCCCCGCTGTGTCACCCGCTGTGTCCTTTGATGTGTCCCCAGCTGAGTCCCACTGTGTCCCCCGCTGTTTATCGCTGTGTCCCCCACTGTGTCCCCCGCTTTGTCCCCACTGTGTCCCCGCTCTGTCCCGCTGTGTCCCGCTGTGTCCCTCTGTGTCGCCCCCTTTGTCCCCCAGTGTATCCGCTGTTTCCCACTGTGACCCCGCGCTGTCCTGCTGTGTCCCCGTTTTCCACCGGTGTGTCCCCTCTGTCCCCCGCTGTGTCCCCTCTGTGTCCCAAAAATGTCCCGATGTGTCCCGCTTGTCGCCGC
>NW_012287093.1:0-1617 GCF_000151885.1 Dipodomys ordii
ATATCAAGATATGACCGAATATAAACCCGCTGTCACAAGCTATGTCCCCAAATATATCCCCGCTGTGTCCAGCTGTGTCCCGTTTTGACCCGCTGTGTCTGAGGTGTGTCCCACTTAATCCCCCGCTAATGTCTCAGCTGAGTCCAAAATGTCCCGCTTGTCCCCCGCTGTGTCCCGATGTGTCCCCTGCTGTGTCCCCTGCTGTGTCCTGCTGTGTACCATTGTGTCCTTGCTGTTTCCCCGCTGTGTACCTGCTGTGTCCCGCTGTATCCCTGGTGTGTCCTCACTGTGTAACCGCTAAGTCCCTCTGTGTCCCCGCTGTGTCCCACTGTGTCCCCCGCTGTTTACCCGCTATGTCCCCGCTGTGTCCTCCTGTGTCCCGCTGTGTCCTCGCTGTGTCCTTCTGTATCCTGCTATGTCCCCCGCTGTGTCACCCACTATTTCCCCGCTGTGACTTGCTGTGTCCATGCTGTGTCCCCCGCTGTGTCCCACTGTGTCCCACTGTGTCCCCCGCTGTGTTCCCCGCTGTGTCCCCACTGTGTCCTCGCTGTGTCCCCGTTGTGTCCTCGCTGTGTTCCCCAGTGTTTCCCGCTGTTTCCCCCTGTCCCCGCTGTGTCCCTGCTGTGTCCCCTGCTGTGTCCCCGATGTGTCCCACTCTGTCCCCACTGTGTCCCGCTTTGTCATGCTGTGTCCCCCGCTGTGGCCCGCAGTGTCCCCCGCTGTGTCCGGTTGTGTTTCCCGCTGTATCCCGCTGTGTCCTGCTGTGTACCCCCTGTGTCCCGCTGTGTACCTATGTGTCCTCGCTGAGTCCCCGCTGTGTCTCCCTGCTGTCCCCCGCTGTGACCCCTCTGTGTTCCGCTGTGTCCCGGCTGTTTCCCCGCTGTGCCCGCCGTGTCCCGCTGTGTCCCCGCTGTGTCCCAATGTGTACCGCTGTGTCTGCCTCTGTGTACCCCGCTGTGTCCAGCTGTGTCCCGCTGTGTCCTTCTGTGTCGCCCCCTTTGTCCCCTGTGTCTCCGCTGTTTCCCACTGTGACCCCCGCGCTGTCTGGCTGTGTCCCCGTTGTCCACCGGTGTGTTCCCTCTGTCCCCCGCTTTGTCCCCGCTGTGTCCCGCTGTGTCCCGATGTGTCCCGTTGTGTCGCCACTTTGTCACTGCTGTGTCTCGCTGTGTCCCGCTGTGTCCATGCTGTGTCCCGCTCTGTCCCACAATGTGTCCCGCTGTGTCCCCAGCTGTGTTCCGCTGTGTCGCTGCTGTGTCCCGCTGTGTCCCCGCGGTGTCCCCGGTGTGTCCCTCTCTGTCCCCGCTGTGTCCCTGCTGTGTCCCCCGCTGTGTCCCCGCTGTGTCCCACTCTGTCCCCACTGTGTCCCGCTTTGTCCCGCTGGGTCCCCCGCTGTGTCCCTAATGTGTGCCCCCTTTGTTCCCCTCTATATCCTAATGTGTCCCCTGCTGTGTCCACGATGTGTCCCGCTGTGTCTGTGCTGTGTAACGCTGTGTCCCCCTTAGTGTCCCGCTGTGTCCCCCACTGTGTCCCCGCTGTGTCCCGCTGTGTCCCCCTGTGTCCTGATGTGTCCCCTGCTGTGTCCCCATCTGAGTCCCGCTGTGTCCCGATGTGACCTTG
>NW_012287094.1:0-2661 GCF_000151885.1 Dipodomys ordii
GTGTCCCCGCTGTGTCCCCGCTGTGTCCCCGCTGGGTCCCGCTGTGTCACGCTCTGTCCCCCGCTGTGTTCCCCGCTGTGTTCCACTGTGTCCTCGCTGTGTCCCCGCTGTGTCCCGCTGTGTCGCGCTATGTTCTGCTATGTCCGCCTCTGTGTCCCCCGCTGAGTACCGCTGTGTCTCCGCTGTGTCCCCGCTGGGTCCCGCTGGGTCTCGCTGTGTCCCCGTTGTGTCCCCGCTGTGTCCTGCTGTGTCCCCGCTGTGTCCCGCTTTGTCCCGCTGTGTCCCCGCTGTGTCCCGATGTGTACCACTGTGTCTGCCTCTGTGTACCCCGCTGTGTCCTGCTGTGTCCTCGCTGTGTCCCCCGCTGTTTCCCGCTGTTTCCCCCGCTGTGTCCTTTGATGTGTCCCCAGCTGAGTCCCGCTGTGTCCCCCGCTGTTTCCTGCTGTGTCCCCCACTGTGTCCCCTGCTTTGTCCCCTCTGTGTCCCCGCTGTGTCCCGCTATGTACCGCTGTGTCCCTCTGTGTCCCCGCTGTGTCCCACTGTGTTCCCCGCTGTGTCCCCTCTGTGTCCTCTCTGTGTCCTGCTGTGTCCCCACTGTTTCCCGCTGTGTCCCGCTGTTTCCCCGCTCTGTCTCGATGTGTACCGCTGTGTCTGCCTCTGTGTAACCCGCTGTGTCCTGCTGTGTCCCCCGCTGTGTCCTGCTGTTTCCTCGCTGTGTCCCCTGCTGTTTCCCGCTGTTTTCCCCGCTGTGTCACCCGATGTGTCCTTTGATGTGTCCCAAGCTGAGTCTCGCTGTGTCTCCCGCTGTTTACCGCTGTGTCCCCCACTGTGTCCCCCGCTTTTTCCCCGCTGTGTCCCCGCTCTGTCCCGCTGTGTCCCGCTGTGTCCCTCTGTGTCGCCCCCTGTGTCCCTCTGTGTCTCCGCTGTTTCCCACTGTGACCCCCGCGCTGTCCTGCTGTGTCCACGTTGTCCACCGGTGTGCCCCTCTGTCCCCCGGTTTGTCCCCGCTGTGTCCCGCTGTGTCCCGCTGTGTCGCTGCTTTGTCACTGCTGTGTCTCGCTGTGTCTCGCTGTGTCCACGCTGTGTCCCGCTCTTTCCCAGACTGTTTCCCCCTGTTTCCCCCGCTGTGTTCCGCTGTGTCGCTGCTGTGTCCTCCTGTGTCCCCGCTGTGTCCCCGGTGTGTCCCTCTGTGTCCCCGCTGTGTCCCCGCTGTGTCCCCCGCTGTGTCCCCGCTTATTCCCACTTTGTCCCCACTGTGTCCCGCTTTGTCCCGCTGTGTCCCCCGCTCTGTCCCCCTGTGTCCCCCGCTGTGTCCGGTTGTGTTTCCCGCTGTGTCCCGCTGTGTCCTGCTGTGTACCCCCTGTGTCCCTCTGTGTACCGCTGTGTCCCCGCTGTCTCCCTGCTGTCCCAGGCTGTGTCCCCGCTGTGTCTCCCTGCTGTCCCCCGCTGTGTCCCCTCTGTGTCCCCCTGTGTCCCGCTGTGTCCTCGCTGTGTCCCCGCTGTTTCCCGCTGTGTCCTGCTGTGTCCGGCTGTGTCCATGCTGTCCCCCACTGTGTCCCCTGCTGTGTCCCCTCTGTGTCCAACTGTGTCCCGTTTTGTCCCGCTTTGTCTCTGGTGTGTCCCCGCTTTGTCCCCCGCTTTGTCTCTGCTGTGTCCCGCTGTGTCCCGCTTTTCCCCCGCTGTGTCCCACTGTGACCCCTGCTGTGTCCCCTGCTGTGTCCCGTTGTGTACCGTTGTGTCCTTGCTGTTTCCCTGCTGTGTCCTGCTGTGTCCCTCTGTGTCCCCGCTGTCCCCCGCTGTATCCCCGTGTCCCGCTGTGTACCGCTGTGTCCCCGCTGTCTCCCTGCTGTCGCCCGCTTTGTCCCCTCTGTGTCTCCCTGCTGTCCCCTGCTGTGGCCCCTCTGTGTCCCGCTGTGTCCCGCTGTGTCCTCGCTGTGTCCCCGCTGTTTCCCGCTGTGTCCTGCTGTGTCCGGCTGTGTCCCCGCTGTCCCCCGCTGTGTCCCCTGCTGTGTCCCCGCTGTGTCCAGCTGTGTCCCGTTTTGTCCCGCTGTGTCTCTGGTGTGTCCCACTTTGTCCCCCGCTTTGTCTCCGCTGTGTCCCGCTTGTCCCCCGCTGTGTCCCGCTGTGTCCCCTGCTGTGTCCCCTGCTGTGTCCTGCTGTGTACCGTTGTGTCCTTGCTGTTTCCCCACTGTGTTCCTGCTGTGCCCCGCTGTATCCCTGGTGTGTCCTCACTGTGTAACCGCTAAGTCCCTCTGTGTCCCCGCTGTGTCCCACTGTGTCCCCCGCTGTTTCCCCGCTGTGTCCCCGCTGTGTCCTCCTGTGTCCCGCTGTGTCCTCGCTGTGTCCTTCTGTATCCCGCTATGTCCCCCGCTGTGTCACCCACTATTTCCCCACTGTGACTTGCTGTGTCCATGCTGTGTCCCACTGTGTCCCACTGTGTCCCCCGCTGTGTTCCCCGCTGTGTCCCACTGTGTCCTCGCTGTGTCCCCGCTGTGTCCCGCTGTGTCCCGCTGTGTCCTCGCTGTGTCCCCCAGTGTTTCCCGCTGTTTCCCCCTGTCCCCGCTGTGTCCCCGCTGTGTCCCCTGCTGTGTCCCCGCTGTGTCCCACTCTGTCCCCACTGTGTCCCGCTTTGTCCTGCTGTGTCCCCCGCTGTGGCCCGCA
>NW_012287095.1:0-2477 GCF_000151885.1 Dipodomys ordii
CTGTGTCCCGCTGTGTCCTCGCTGTGTCCCCAGCTGTGTCCCGTCTGTGTCCCCCGCTGTGTCCCCTACTGTGTCCCGCTGTGTCCCCCGCTGTGTCCCTGCTGTGTCCCGCTGTGTCCCGCTGTGTTCCGCTGTGTCCCCATGTGTCACGCTGTGTCCTCGCTGGGTCCCCCGCTGGGTCCCCGCTCTGTCCCTGCTGTGTTCCACTCTCTCCCGCTATGTGCGGCTCTGTGTCCCCTGCTGTGTCCCCCGCTGTGTCCCGCAGTATCCCGGTGTGTCCCACTTTGTCCCCTGCTGTGTCCCGCTGTTTCCCACTGTGCCCCTGCTGTGTCCCGGCTGTGTCCCGCTCTGTACCCCACTGTGTCCCACTGTGTCCCGCTGTGTGCCCCCTTTGTTCCCTGCTGTGTCCCGCTTTGTCCTCACTGTGTCCCCGCTGTGTCCCGATCTGTCCCGCTGTGTCCGCCTCTGTGTCCGCCTCTGTGTCCCCCGCTGGGTCCTGCTGTGTTCCCGCTGTGTCCCGCTGTGTCCCTCTGTGTCCCTGGTGTGTCCTTGCTGTGTAACTGCTATGTCTCTCTGTCCCCGCTGTGTCCCACTGTGTCCCGCAGTGTCCCCCGCTGTGTTCCCCGCTGTGTCCCACTGTGTCCCACTTTGTCCCCAGCTGTGTTCCCCGCTGTGTCCCACTGTGTCCTGCTGTGTCCTCGCTGTGTCCCCCACTGTTTCCCGCTGTTTCCCCCTGTCCCCGCTGTGTCCCCGCAGTGTCCCCCGCTGTGTCCCTGCTGTGTCCCACTCTGTCCCCACTGTGTCCCGCTATGTCCTGCTGTGTCCCCCGCTGTGTCCCGCTGTGTCCCCCGCTGTGTCCGGTTGTGTTTCCCGCTGTATCCCGCTGTGTCCTGATGTGTACCCCCTGTGTCCCGCTGTGTACCGATGTGTCCCCGCTGAGTCCCAACTGTGTCTCCCTGCTGTCCCCCGCTGTGTCCCCTCTCTGTCCCGCTGAGTCCCCGCTGTGTCCCGATGTGTACTGCTGTGTCTGCCTCTGTGTACCCCGCTGTGTCCTGCTGTGTCCTCGCTGTGTCCCCCGCTGTTTCCTGCTGTTTCCCCCGCTGTGTCACCCGCTGTGTCCTTTGATGTGTCCCCAGTTGAGTCCCGCTGTGTCCCTCTGTATCCTGCTGTGTCCCCCGCTGTGTCCCCCACTATTTCCCCTCTGTGACTTGCTGTGTCCATGCTGTGTCCCCCACTGTGTCCCTCTGTGTCCCACTGTGTCCCCCGCTGTGTTCACCGCTGTGTCCCACTGTGTCTCGCTGTGTCCCCGCTGTGTCCCGCTGTGTCGCGCTGTGTCCTGCTGTGTTCTGCTGTGTCCACCTCTGTGTCCCCCGCTGTGTCCCGCTTGTCCCCGTTGTGTCCCCGCTGGGTCCCGCTGTGTCTCAATGTGTCCCCGCTGTGTCCCACTGTGTCGCACTGTGTCCGCTGTGTTCTGCTGTGTCTGCCTCTGTGTCCCCCGCTGTGTCCCGCTGTGTCCCCCCTGTGTCCCGATGTGTACCGCTGTGTCTGCCTCTGTGTACCCCGCTGTGTCCTGCTGTGTCCTTGCTGTGTCCCCAGCTGTTTCCCGCTGATTTCCCCCGCTGTGTCACACACTGTGTCCTTTGATGTGTCCCCAGCTGAGTCCCGCTGTGTCCCCCACTGTTTACCGCTGTGTCCCCCACTCTGTCCCCCGCTTTGTCCCCGCTGTGTCCCCGCTGTGTTCCGCTGTGTCCCGCTGTGTCCCTCTGTGTCACTCCCTGTGTCCCCCTGTGTCTCTGCTGTTTCCCACTGTGACCCCCGCACTGTCCTGCTGTGTCCCCGTTGTCCACCGGTGTGTCCCCTCTGTCCCGCACTGTGTCCCTGCTGTGTCCCGCAGTGTCCCAATGTGTCCCGCTGTGTCGCCGCTTTGTCACTTCTGTGTCTCGCTGTGTCCCGCTGTGTCCACGCTGTGTCCCGCTCTGTCCCAGGCTGTGTCCCGCTGTGTCCCCCGCTGTGTTCCGCTGCGTCACTGCTGTGTCAAGCTGTGTCCCCGCTGTGTCCCCGGTGTGTTCCGCTGTGTCCCCGCTGTGTCCCCGCTGTGTCCCCCGCTTTGTCCCCGCTGTGTCCCACTCTGACCCCACTGTGTCCCGCTTTGTCCCGCTGTGTCCCCCACTGTGTCCAACTGTGTGCCCCCTTTGTTCCCCTCTGTGTCCTACTGTGTCCCCTGCTGTGTCTCCGCTGTGTCCCCGCTGAAATCCTACTGAGACCCCGCTGTGTCCCGCTGTGTCCCGCTGTGTCCCCCACTGTGACCCCGATGTGTACCGCTGTGTCTGCCTCTGTGTACCCCCGCTGAGTCCTGCTGTGACCTCGCAAAGTACCACCGAAGAAATACCCAACTGTGTCAACCGCAGAAAACTTAGATTTGACCCCGATGAGTCCCGCTGAATCCCCCACTATTAACCACTGAGTCCCCCACTGAG
>NW_012287096.1:0-1524 GCF_000151885.1 Dipodomys ordii
TCCGTTCCAAAGCTTGTACTCCGCATTCCCAGCGGACAAGACGCTGAGTCCCGTGAGGGGCAGGATTCCAAGTACCACCGATTCTGTTCGCCGCACCATTTTTCTTAGCAGCGTCACAGTTGTGGTTCAAGCTGCAGGAGCAAGATACACCTTCCCTGGATAAGCTAGTGGTCCACTATATGGCTCGACCTTTATGGTGATAACCCCAAAGGGATCTCACCAGATAAGCTGTCCCCATTCAAGTCCATCCGGTACCCACAGTTTCTCCCTTCCGTCTCTTTTTTTTTCCCCCCGGTCCAGGGGCTTGAACTCTGGGGCGTGGGGGGCTGTCCGTGAGCTGTTCAACTTAAGACAAGGGTTCTATCACTGGAGCCACAGCACCACTTCCTATTTCCTCGTCGTTAATTGAAGATAAAGAGTTTCAAGGGCCTTCCCGCCCTGGCTGGGCTTTGAACTGCAATCCTCAGATCTCATCCTCCTGAATAGGTAGGATTACAGGCATAAGCTACGGACACCCAGGTTCCCTTCCATATCTTACTGCCAAGAGGGTTCTATGCCCAGGCTTATCCAAACAGGGAACTTTCCGATTTTCTTTTTTTTTTTGGCGGGGGGAGGGGGAGGAGAGGGGGAGGGGGGAGGGGGTGTCCAGTCTTGGGGCTTGAACTCTGGGCCTGGGTGCTGTCCCTCAGCTCTTCAGCTCAAGGCTAGCGCTCTACCACTTGAGCCACAGCACCACTTCCGGCTCTTTTTTTTTTTTTGCTTATGTGGTGCTGAGGAATCGAACCCAGGGCCTCAGGCATGCAAGGCAAGCACTCTACCACTGAGCCACCTTCCCAGCCCCATTTTAGGATTTTCTAAACTTACTCCTCTGATATCAGTTGGTAGAACACCAACCATCCCTCTCTCTTACCTCCAATCTACATTCACCAGCAAGTGCCTCACACCCCTGCCACTCACAGCCCTCATGCTAATCCTTCCCCTACCTGTTTGCAATCAAGAGCTCTCCTGCCAGTAAAAGGCATCCTTCACACAACTGTAAAGCAAATCTCATCACTTTGTGTGGTGTCACCAATGTCTCTGAGTGCCATCTCTCAAAGGGCCACAACCCCTGTAGGTCAGCACAGGAGGCCCTGTGTCTTAGTCAGGCCATTTCTCTGGGAGTTTCCCCCCCAGCTCCCCAGGATAGCTAAGAAGCCCCTCCCTTACAACCTTTCAACATAACTTATAAAACTCTCTGTGTCACCGCTTACCATAATACTGCATAAACATCTGTCGGTGTGCCTACCTCCTCCTCAGCCCTATGAGCAACTCTTACAATGTGCCCTAATATAGCCCAGGGCACCAGAATATCGGAAGGACAGAATATCGGAAGGAAGGAAGGAAGGAAGGATGAAGAAGGAAGAAGGAAGGAAGGATGGAAGGAAGGAAGGAAGGAAGGAAGGAAAGGAGGAAAGGGAGGGATTGACTGACAGACGGAACAATGATTACCTGGGTGGGATGGATGAAAGAATGGATGAAGGTTCC
>NW_012287097.1:0-801 GCF_000151885.1 Dipodomys ordii
ATCCTCCCTCCCTCCTTTCCTTCCTTCCATTTCCTTCCTTCCTCCTTTCCTTCCTTCCCCTCCTTCCCTCCCTTTCTCCCTTCTGTCCTTCCTTCCTTCCTCCCTCCCTCCCTTCCTTCCTTCCATCCTTCCTTCCTTCCTTCCTTCCTCCCTCCCTTCCTTCCTTCCATCCTTCCTTCCTTCCTTCCTCCTTACTTTCCTTCCTTCCCTTTCCTTCCTCCTTTCTTTCTTTCCTTCCCTTCCCTTCCTTCCCTTCCCTCCCTCCCTTTTTAATACTGGAACTTGAACTCATGGCCTTATGTTTTCTAGGTAGGCAGTCTACCACTGAGACATCGTTCCAGCCCCCTTTAGCACTTTTTTTTTTATGTGAATGAGCTCAGTACCTGGGCACTATCCCTGAGCCTTTTTTATTTTTTTAGGGTCCGGTTGTGGGGGTCTGGACTCTGGGCCTGGGCGCTGTTCCCTCAGCTCTTCATCTAAAGGATAGCGTTCTACAACTTGAGCCCTAGTGTCACTTCCCGGCTTTTATTCTTTTTGCTTATGTGGAGCGGAAGGAATCGGAACCCAGGGCCTCATGGCATGGCAGGGCTTGTGCGTCTAACACTGAGGCCACTTTTCTCGTCCCTCCACTGAGCTATTTTCTGTGTCAAAGATTAGTGGTCCTACCACTTGGAAATCATTACTCCACCTTCTGGATCTTTTTGGGTGGTTACCAGGGGAAATGAGAAGGCCCCGCAAAACTATTTCCCTGGCTAGCGATGGGCCTGGGAAACTATGGACCCCTTAGAACTTCATCCCTCC
>NW_012287098.1:0-4780 GCF_000151885.1 Dipodomys ordii
TGATTTTTCCCGTGGCCATTCCCTTGATCCTGGTAAATTTGGGTTTCTCTCCTAAATTAATCTTTCCAAGGTCCATTCAATTTTTAGGTATTGTATTTTCAAAATAACCTCCAGCTTTTTGTTTTATTTAATGTTTATTTATAATTTTCTTAATCTCTATCTCAGTAATTTCAGCTCTTAAATGGGGTAATCTGCTTCTGTCTAGTGACTCTAGGTTCCACTTTTTTTCATGTTTGTGTAGTAGTATACAACATGGGATTATTTACTTAGTCTATCTCTATTTTCTTGATGTGGACCATGAGGGCAATAAATTTGCCCCCTCAGGAATGCTTTTAGTGTGTGGCCCAGGTTTGTTGATCCGCCCCCAGGGAGGGCGGGGCATGTGTGGAGCCGCTCTCAGGGAGGGGCGGGGCAAGTGCGGAGCCGCCCCCAGGGAGGGGAGGGGCAAGTGCGGAGCCGCCCCCAGGGAGGGGCGGGGCAAGTGCGGAGCCGCCCTCAGGGAGGGGCGGGGCAAGTGCGGAGCCGCCCTCAGGGAGGGGCGGGGCAAGTGTGGAGCCGCCCCCAGGGAGGGGAGGGGCAAGTGTGGAGCCGCCCCCAGGGAGGGGCGGGGCAAGTGTGGAGCCGCCCCCAGGGAGGGGAGGCCCCGCTTGGTCCCGCAGCCTCTGGCGTGAGTCTGGCGAGCCCCCGCTCTGTCAGGGGGCGTCTCACGGAGGACGGCGGGCCGCGCACCCCCACGCCACCCGGCCCCGCCGTCGGCTGAGGCCCTGCGGCCACGGCGAGAGCACCGAAGCCCCGCGGTGGCGGGCGGCGGGGACCGCGTGCCCCGAGCCCTCCCGCGGAGCGCCTCCCCAGGCCTTGCGTGGACGCTGAGCTCACCTCCAGGACCCTCCGAGGCGGGCCGGTGCTGCCCGTCTCCTCCCCAGAGCGCGCTGCGCATCAGCTCAAGTTTGTGAGCAATCCGGGCCACGGGAGCCACAAGCGGCTCCAGGTGGAGCTCAGAACGACAACGCCGCCACCACGCGCCTGCTCAGAGTGACGCCGCCACCACGCGCCTGCTCAGAACGACAACGCCGCCGCCACGCGCCTGCTCAGAGTGACGCCGCCACCACGCGCCTGCTCAGAACGACAACGCCGCCACCACGCGCCTGCTCAGAGTGACGCCGCCACCACGCGCCTGCTCAGAACGACAACGCCGCCACCACGCGCCTGCTCAGAGTGACGCCGCCACCACGCGCCTGCTCAGAACGACGTCGCCGCCGCCACGCGCCTGCTCAGAACGACGTCGCCGCCGCCACGCGCCTGCTCAGAACGACAACGCCGCCGCCACGCGCCTGCTCAGAACGACAACGCCGCCGCCACGCGCCTGCTCAGAACGACAACGCCGCCGCCACGCGCCTGCTCAGAACGACAACGCCGCCGCCACGCGCCTGCTCAGAACGACAACGCCGCCGCCACGCGCCTGCTCAGAGCGACGCCGCCGCCGCCACGCGCCTGCTCAGAGCGACGCCGCCGCCGCCACGCGCCTGCTCAGAGCGACGCCGCCGCCGCCACGCGCCTGCTCAGAGCGACGCCGCCGCCACGCGCCTGCTCAGAGCGACGCCGCCGCCACGCGCCTGCTCAGAGCGACGCCGCCGCCACCACGCGCCTGCTCAGAACGACGTCGCCGCCACGCGCCTGCTCAGAGCGACGCCGCCGCAGCAGCCACGCGCCTGCTCAGAACGACGTCGCCGCCACGCGCCTGCTCAGAACGACGCCGCCGCCGCCACGCGCCTGCTCAGAGCGACGCCGCCGCAGCCGCCACGCGCCTGCTCAGAACGCCGCCGCCGCCGCCGCCGCCGCGCTGCCCTCTCAGCTTTCCTTGCTGCTGCTGCTTTTTTGTCGGTCATGGCTCCTGAGCTCCAGCCCAGCGATCTACCACCGGAGCCACGGCGCCACTTCCGGCTTCCGGCCCTCTCTGCTTAGGCCGTGCCGAGGACTCGAACCCGGCCTCAGGCACGCGAGGCGCGCGCTGCCGCCAGCTCCTCCGCCCTCGGCTTTCCTGCCGCGGCCACGGGGCCGGACGGACAGAGCGGGGGACGGACGGACAGAGCGGGGGACGGACGGGCAGAGCGGGGGACGGACGGACAGAGCGGGGGACGGACGGGCAGAGCGGGGGACGGACGGACAGAGCCGGGGACGGACGGGCAGAGCCGGGGACGGACGGGCAGAGCCGGGGCCGGACGGACAGAGCGGGGGCCGGACGGACAGAGCCGGGGCCGGACGGACAGAGCGGGGGACGGACGGACAGAGCGGGGGACGGACGGACAGAGCCGGGGACGGACGGGCAGAGCCGGGGACGGACGGGCAGAGCCGGGGACGGACGGGCAGAGCCGGGGACGGACGGACAGAGCGGGGGACGGACGGGCAGAGCGGGGGACGGACGGACAGAGCGGGGGACGGACGGGCAGAGCCGGGGCCGGACGGACAGAGCGGGGGACGGACGGGCAGAGCGGGGGACGGACGGACAGAGCCGGGGACGGATGGGCAGAGCCGGGGACGGACGGGCAGAGCCGGGGACGGACGGGCAGAGCCGGGGACGGACGGACAGAGCGGGGGACGGACGGACAGAGCCGGGGACGGACGGACAGAGCGGGGGACGGACGGGCAGAGCCGGGGACGGACGGACAGAGCGGGGGACGGACGGGCAGAGCCGGGGACGGACAGAGCGGGGGACGGACGGGCAGAGCCGGGGACGGACGGACAGAGCGGGGGACGGATGGACAGAGCCGGGGACGGACGGGCAGAGCCGGGGACGGACGGGCAGAGCCGGGGACGGACGGACAGAGCGGGGGACGGATGGACAGAGCCGGGGACGGACGGGCAGAGCCGGGGACGGACAGAGCGGGGGACGGACGGACAGAGCGGGGGACGGACGGACAGAGCGGGGGACGGACAGACAGAGCCGGGGACGGACGGACAGCGCCGTGCAGAGCCCCCTGGGCGTTGGGACGGGGCGCGCGGTGGCAGGCCGGACGGACGGACCGCACACAGCCGTGCACACAGCTCTGCCCGCCAATCAAGGCCGCAAACGTCTACACTTCACGTATAGAACAACGCCGAGGTCAAGAGTAACAAGCGAGGAAACGCTGCCGTGTCTGATGAGAAAATGGTGATGGGTTTGGAAGGGTGTGAGGGGAGGGGAGGGGTGCGAGCAGCCCGAGACGTGGAGCCAACACACAGACAGACAGACAGACAGACAGGACACGGGACTCAGTTCACTCCTGTGCTACACACACGCAGTGTGAGCATCCGAAAGTTAGCGTTCTGTGAGACTGGTTAGAATGTGTATCAAGACGGGTTTTCAGGTTGAAAAACAAAACTTGTTTGATGTACATTTTAAAAATTTATCTAATTCGTAAGTATTTATGAAGTAATTCTTCCAAGCTCTTGGGACATAGTAAGAGAACAGATGAACACGGGTGTAGATTACTTTTCGTGATAAAAATTCTTACCTCTGTAGATAGGAGTTCCAATATTTTGTATAAGTCTGCTCAAAGAAAAAGTGATTTGATGGATTGTGAAGGATATCTGAACAAATGAAATATTCATTTTATTTCAAAACTAGTGATTTCCTGATGCTTTCACTGAATGTATTTCCTATCAAGATTTTAAGGCTTCCATAGAGACGGGAGCAAGATAAATCAAAGATTAATAAAAAGCTAACTAAGTTTCTATGTTCCTGTGGAGTTCAGCCTCTGGATACACACACCCTAGAGTATTCCTCTCAGCAGGCTCCAAGTCCCCTTGGAACAGTTTACAAATTAAAACTTGTGAACAGAGGCTGGGAGCACCTTCTCGTGGGTTCAGGTGAGGAGCCGACCCGCGAGGGGCCGTGCTCGGTGGAGAGTGGCCCTGGGTGTTCTCAGATATTCTGGTGCTCACTGATCGGGACATGCAAGCCGCAGTGCTGCGCCTGCTGGAAGCACACATCCATGACAGTGTCAGACAAGGTCACGGGGCCATTCTGTCTGGAGCAAAGCAAGAGGGAAGGCCTGCCTGCGCCGGAGCCACCCTGGTCACCTCTGGAGAGGAGCCATGCTCTCTGGGGAGGAGCCATGCTGTCTGGGGAGGAGCTGTGCTGTCTGGGGGAGGAGTCATGCTGTCTGGGGAGGAGCCATGCTGTCTGGGGAGGAGCCATGCTCTCTGGGGGAGGAGTCATGCTGTCTGGGGAGGAGCCGTGCTGTCTGGGGAGGAGCCGTGCTGTCTGGGGAGGAGCCATGCTGTCTGGGGAGGAGCCGTGCTGTCTGGGGAGGAGCCATGCTGTCTGGGGAGGAGCCATGCTCTCTGGGGGAGGAGTCATGCTGTCTGGGGAGGAGCCATGCTGTCTGGGGAGGAGCCGTGCTGTCTGGGGAGGAGCCATGCTCTCTGGGGGAGGAGTCATGCTGTCTGGGGAGGAGCCATGCTGTCTGGGGAGGAGCCGTGCTGTCTGGGGAGGAGCCATGCTGTCTGGGGAGGAGCCACGCTGTCTGGGGAGGAGCCATGCTGTCTGGGGAGGAGCCATGCTGTCTGGAGAGGAGCCGTGCTGTCTGGGGAGGAGCCACGCTGTCTGGGGAGGAGCCGTGCTGTCTGGGGAGGAGCCGTGCTGTCTGGGGAGGAGCCGTGCTGTCTGGGGAGGAGCCATGCTGTCTGGGGAGGAGCCACGCTGTCTGGGGAGGAGCCACGCTGTCTGGGGAGGAGCCACGCTGTCTGGGGAGGAGCTATGCTCGGGCTCTCTCTAGATTCTGGTGGAAGTCTTGACATA
>NW_012287099.1:0-847 GCF_000151885.1 Dipodomys ordii
CAACCAGGTTTATTTTTGTTCAAGTAGTTGTACAAGTAAGTTTTAATTCAGCATATATGTTTATGAGTATTATCATCTTTTCTTTTTTTATGGTCCTGGGGCTTGAACTCTGGGCCTGGGCGCTGTCCCTCAGCTCTTCAGCTCAAGGCGAGCGCCCTACCACTTGAGCAACAGCGCCACTTCTGGTTTGCTGGTGGTTCATTGGAGATAAGAGTCTCACAGGCTTTCCTGCTGGGGCTGGCTTTGAACCGTGATCCTCAGATCTCAGCCTCCTGAGTAGCTGGGATGACAGACGGGAGCCCACCAGCGCCTGACGAGGACATTATTTTATTCCTTTTCATTCCAACTGCGGTGCAAAGTCCCAGGGTCACCAGCTTTGGTTGTCTTGATGGTTGAGGACGCCTCCCTTGGCGGGCTGCAGTACTCCCACCGCGCCGCCAGGGGCGCCAGCGGCCGGCCTCACGCGGCAGTACCCCCGCCGCGCCGCCGGGGGCGCCAGCGGCCGGCCTCACGCGGCAGTACCCCCACCGCGCCGCCGGGGGCGCCAGCGGCCGGGCTCACGCACGCCCCCCTCGGTCTCTCTCCGCAGGTGCCAACGCGCAGGTGGTCTACTCCCTGCCGGATTCTGCCGACGGCCAGTTCTCCATCGACGCGGCCACGGGCGTGATCCGGCTGGAGAAGCCGCTGCAGGGGCCGGCCCGGGCGGCGCTGGAGCTCACGGTGCGCGCGTCGGACCTGGGCAGCCCGGTGCCGCTGTCGGCGCTGGGCACGGTGGCCGTCTCGGTGGTGGGAGCTGGAGGACTACCTGCCAGTGTTCCTGAGCCCGGAACACAGCGTGCGCGTGCGC
>NW_012287100.1:0-690 GCF_000151885.1 Dipodomys ordii
GAAGAAACCACCTTAGTGTTCCCAGAGCGGCCCCAACCCTTCTCCACGCCTCGAACGGGGGGGAGCGCCAACGCCCCGACGCCTTGCAGACAAAGCCCCCTCGGGGCGGAGAGGCGGCTCAGCCCCAGGCCTGGGGGCGGGGGCTGCACACAAAAGAGGGCGGGGCGCGGGGACGGGGCACAGCGCGGGGACCGGGCGCGGGGAGGGGGCGCGGGGACGGGGAGCGGCGCGGGGACGGGGCGCAGCGCGGGGAGGGCGCGCGGGGAGGAGGCGCGGGGAGCGGGCGCGGGCACGGGGACCGGGCGCGGCACTCACCCACAGAGCCCCTGCGCTTGGGCGCGGCCGGGGTGGAGGGCGGCGCGGGGGGCGCGGCGGGCGCCGGGGCGGGCGGGGTCCACGCGGGCTCGGCCTGGGGGCTCACGCCGGCCGGGGGCGGCGGGGGAGGCCGCGCCGGAGGCTCGTCGTCGTCCTCCGGGAGCTTGGAGGGCTGGACGGCGGCGGCGGCGGACGGAAGGGATGGCGCGGGCACCGACGGCAGCGCGGGGCTCCGGTCCCAAGACGGCGGCCGCTCGGGGGCGGCGGGGGGCGCGGCCGGCAGGGGCCCCCGAGGTGCCGGAGGCACGTAATCATTGCCGAAGTCCAGACAGGGGGGCGGCGGCGGCGGCGGGGGGCACCGGCGCCGCGGACAGC
>NW_012287101.1:0-844 GCF_000151885.1 Dipodomys ordii
AGTAAATTAGTACCTAGACAGTTTTCACTTCCTTCCTGTATTTTTTTGTTTGCTTACATGTTTTGTTTTGTTTTGTTCTGTTCAATAACCTGGCAATTCATTTATGGTTAGGATGACAACTGACTCCTGATCCTAAGATTAGGAGATATGTGTATGTGTGTATATGTGTGTGTGTTTGTGTCTCTTGGGGTTTGAACTCAGGGCCTGGGTACTGTACCTGAGCTTTTATACTCAGGCTAGTGCTCTAGCACTTGAGCCACAGCTTCACTTCTGGGTTTGTTTGTTTGTTTTGGTAGTTAATTGGAGATCAAAGTTTCACCTGCCTAGGCTAGTTTTCAATCTTTTTCAATCTTTTTTCTTTCTTTGTCAGTCGTGGGGCCTGAACTCTGGGCCTGGGCGCTGTCTCTCAGCTCTTCAACTCAAGGCTAGTACTCTACCACTTGAGCCACAGCACCATTTCTGGCTTTTTCTGCTTCTGAGGAATAGAACCCAGGGCCTCATGCATGCAAGGCAAGCATGAATCTGGAGGAAGCTAGTCACTCAGCAGCCTGTGGAGATCCACATGGAGAGCTGAGGCACCAATATACAAAGTCTGTGCATGAGCCACCTTAGAGGAGAGGATCCTACTTCCCTGATCAAGTCTTTGGCAACTGGAGACCTGACAGATACCTTGAACATATGACACTTGAGCCACAGCTTCACTTGTTTTTTTTGGGTGTGTGTGTGTGTGGGGGGGGTGTGCGTGTTTTGTAATTAATTGTAGATAAGTTTCACCTGCCTAGGCTAGTTTTTTTTCTTTTTTTGGGGGGGGGTTCCAATCCTGGTGCCTGAACTCTGGGCCTGG
>NW_012287102.1:0-1121 GCF_000151885.1 Dipodomys ordii
CATTCGATATCTATGCCATAATAGTTTAGCCATTCATCTGAAATACCTTTGGTCTGGGCTCCCTGGGTGGTTTTTCCTCTTAAGTTGAGGTCATGAAGACTTGACTTTGTGTTCTAGACATCGTAAGTAAAAGGGAAAGGTGTGTGTGTGTGTGTGTGTGTGTGTGTGTGTGTGTGTGTGTGTGTGTTTTCTGTCCTTTCTGAGTGGAGTATGATACAATAAACTCTGGGGAGCCATTTGTTTACCTCTCAGGTATAGTAAAAAGGTCAGTATTGCATTCACTTCTGTAACCCTGCCTTAGAGGCCAACATGGGTCACTCAGACTCTACAGGTTATTTGCTAATTATAGAAGTAAAAGAAGTTAAGTGGAAGTTTGAACCCAGAATATAAATATTCTGTGTCTCCAATAGGAAAGTAGGATTTAAATCATGACTTAATTTTTTGAAAGTATGCCCTTATAAAAACAATGTAGGAATATTTTTCATTTTCTATATTAAAAAAACTCATACCTTAAAGGACCTTTTCTTCCCTCCCTCCCTCCCTCCCTCCCTCCCATACCTCCCTTCCCTCCCTCCCTCCCTCACTCCCTTCTTTCCTTCCTTCCTTCCTTCTTTCCTTCCTTCCTTCCTTCCATACTTCCTTACTTCCTTCCTTCCTTCCTTCCTTCCTTTCCTTCTTTCTTGCATAATTTCTTGTCTTTCTTTCTTAATTCCTTTCTTCCTGTCTTAATTTCATTCTTTTTCTCTTTCTCAAAAGGTGTAATATGAAATCACGCGTACAATAGGGGAAACAGGAAACCCTGGAAAAAATGGAAGTAATGTAAGCTCATTTTAATATGCAAAGACAGTAGACTTTCGGAGGTATTAATTTCGGCTATATTAACAGAGAAAGTATTATGCGGACAGTGAATGAGTAACGCAGCCCCGGGTAATAACAAGTAAGCAATTGAATCCTTTACTGTAGGGCTCGGGGAAGAAGACTTCTCTTTACTGAAGAAATTGTGTGAGGGATGGAATGATTTGGGGACTGAATTTTTGCTGGTTCTATTTTTGCTAATTGTGCCTACGATTGAATTAGAATGTCTTGTGTGTAGGAGAAAGCTATGATAATTAATCAATTGA
>NW_012287103.1:0-418 GCF_000151885.1 Dipodomys ordii
TGTCTCAGGGATAGGTTGGAAAGCAATATGAAGGATTTGGGGTATTTTTTGTAGTTTTTTTTTTTTTTTGTAAATACTTCTGTAGGTATTCTATTTTTCTTTTTTGTTTTCGTTTTCATTCTTAAGGTTTCTCTGGAAGGCACACAGTGTACTGCCAGCCGGTGCCTGTCAGTCCTAGTGGCTTTAATTAAAGTGTGTGTGACTCTTCCCCCAAGAAACCACACCCACCCAACAGGACAGTGGATGATTTGGCGGGTGAGTCTACCTCGCTCCATGGAGTCAGGATAGGCTACTAACATAATATTTGGTGTTTCGCAGTATCCTTAGCGTTTTCCAAAAGAGGGCATTGTGATGGAGAGCAACAGGTTGACATGTGTTACTGCCCTCGCTAACAGGCTACCTCTAAACTAGGGATATC
>NW_012287104.1:0-1365 GCF_000151885.1 Dipodomys ordii
TTGGATAAACTTACCTAGCACAATCACCAAAAAAGACAGAAGTGGAGTTGTGAGTCACATGGTAGAACACTAGCCTTGAGCAGAAAGCTGAGGGACACGCCACTAAGCTGATCGAGTAAAGGCTTGCTATCTCGACAGGTGATCTGTTGAAACGTTCTCCCTCACTCGCTCGCGCTCTCAGTATATTATAGATTGCGCGCTAGTGAGGGCTTTCCCAATTTATAGATTATACGAGAGCCCAGCTTACAGACCTGTTTTATAGCTTTAGCGGAGGGGGATGGGGGGAGGCAGGTCATAGTGCTTGAACTATGTTACCAGTGCTTGGGCACTGTCCCTGAGCATTTTTGATCAAAGCTAGCATTCTACCACTTTGAGCCACACCTCCACATTATTTTTTTAGGATGATTAATAGGAGGAGAACCTGATAGGGGCTGGGAATGTGGTTTAGTGGTAGAGTGCTTGCCTAGCATGCATGAAGCCCTGGGTTCAATTCCTCATTACCACATAAACAGAAAAAGCCAAAAGTGAAACGGTAGTTCAAGTGATTGAGTGCTAGCCTTGAGAAAAAGTAGCTCAGGGACAGTGCCCAGGCCCTGAGTTCAAGCCCCAGGACTGACAAAAAAAAAAAAGTCTGACAGACTCTCCTGCCCAGGCTAACTTTGAATCACGATCCTCAGTTCTCTCTGCCTCCTGAGTAGCTAGGATTACAGGCGTAAGCCACCAACACCTGGCTTGGAGTCTGTTTCTGCACCTGTGGAAGGGTGCTGGTAATGCTCACCTCCCAGAAAGCTTATATGAGGTAATGGGATCAAAGGTTTCTCTATAGAAAGCAGCAAGGCATGACTGATCGCTGGATTTCTGCTTCTTGGCTGTGCAAAAGTTCAGAGGCAGGGAATGCTGTCAGGCTAGGCTGGGCAGGGATAATCCTGGGAAGAGAGGCTGCAAATCAAGAAGGTAGGGCCCAGCTCAGGCAGTCTGCCTTTAAGTCCTGGGTCCCTCTGTTTTACTCTGCTGCCATGGGTACATGGAGCAGCCACTTGAAGCCTTGGTGTTTCCTCATCACAGAATGGGATTTTGTGATTTGTGAGAATTCAACTCATTAATGCACATAAAGGTATAGATACTGGGCTGGGAAACTAGCATTGAAGGAGATAAGGTTCCCATAAACTATCAAGAAAAGCAGTCCTGGCTGGGAATGTGGCTCTGTGGTAGAGTGCTTGCCTAGCATGCATGAAGCCCTAGGTTCAATTCCTCAGTACCACATAAACAGTGGCACAGTGGCTCAAGTGGTAGAGTGCTAACCTTGAG
Source organism: Dipodomys ordii (assembly GCF_000151885.1). Lineage (NCBI taxonomy): Eukaryota > Metazoa > Chordata > Mammalia > Rodentia > Heteromyidae > Dipodomys > Dipodomys ordii. The sequence continues at coordinate 1,309 of NW_012287104.1, forward strand.
CAAATGAAGCTCAGGGACAATGCCCAGGCAGGACTGGCAAAAGTAAAGAAAAGCTGA
>NW_012287105.1:0-1334 GCF_000151885.1 Dipodomys ordii
AGAAGAGAAGCTAAGTATCAAATTGGAACTTGCCATTTCATTTTAATGTGCGCCAGTCCTGGGGTTTGAACTCCTGAGAATGGTCCCTAAGGTTTTGTTTTCTGGTGTTTTTTGTTTGTTTGTTTTTCTTGTTCAAGGCTAATGCTCTACCACTTGAGCCATAGCTTCACTTCTGGCTTTATTCCCCCCTGTTTTGGTGGTTAATTGGGAGGTGAGCCTTGTGTTCTCTCCTGCCTGGACTGTCTACAAGGCACGATCCTCAGATCCTAACCTCCTGAGTAACTAGGATTACAGGCATGAACTATGAGAGCCCAACAAATTTAATATTTTTTTTCTTTTTTTTTTTAAATTTTATTTTATTTGTGAACATGCTGTACAGAGGAGTTACAATTACATGGGCAGGATAATACGTACATTTCTTACCAAGCATTGCAGCCTCCTCCTTTGTTTACCCTTCACATCCCTTCCCAGCCTCCCCCTTCCCCCCCAATCCCAATCCTTCTCCTTCCCCCCCGAAATTTAATATTTTTAAGGGCAACATTTTCTTTTGTTGTTTGTTCTTTATTTTTATTTTCTTCTTTATAATAATTATGCAAAGAGATTTCAATTCAGAATATCAGTTTATAAGGACAACACTTTTGCTTTCACTTTTACCAAAAGTTTAAAAAAAGTGTACAAAGGATATTTTTACCCACTTTGAAGTAAGTTATTACAGAGTGGTTCTGTGTGCAAATTTTTTTTCTACAAAGATGATCATTCTCCAATAAAATCCCGAGTTGTCATCAAAATACAAATACAGGGTCAGGAACTGGTGGCTCATGCTAATAATCTTAGCTACTCTGGGAGCTGAGGTCTAAATTAGCAGTTCAAAGCCAGATTGAGCAGGAAAGTCCTTAAGACTCTCATCTCCAACTAACCATCAAAAAAAAAAAAAGGGCTGGGAAGGTGGCCCAGTGGTAGAACGCTTGCTTTGCATGCCTGAGGCCCTAGGTTCGATTCCTCAGCACCACATAAGCAAAAAGAAAAAAGCCGGAAGTGTTGCTGTGGCTCAAGTGGTAGAGTGCTAGCCTTGAGCTGAAGAGCTGAGGGACAGTGCCCAGGCCCAGAGTTCAGGCCCATGACCGGACCTCCCCCCGCCCCCCCCCAAAAAAAAGCCTGAAGTGAAGATGTGACTCCAAAGGGAAAGCACTAGTCTTGAGCAAAAAAGCTCAGGAACAGCACCCAGGCACTGAGTTCACACCCTAGGACTCACACAGGCACTCACACACATACACACAAAATAAAATCAGAGCTGAGTGCCAGTGGCTCATGCCTGTGATCCTAGCTACTCAGGA
>NW_012287106.1:0-642 GCF_000151885.1 Dipodomys ordii
TCACGCGGGACCCCCACCGGGACCCCGAACCCGGAACCCCAGGCCCCGCGGCCCCCGGGGCCCCGGCCGCGCTCCCCAGGGCCGGGCCCGGCGGTAAACAGAAACCTGGCCCGGGCGCGCGGCCGGCGCAACCTGTTCGCGCCCCGCCCCGACCGCCGCAGCCGCGGGGAGGCGAGGCGGGTCAGGGCGGGGGTGGCGGGAGGGGGTCAGGGGTCAGGGCGGGGGTCGGGGGTGAGGAGGGGTCAGGGCGGGGGGCTCGGGGGGCGGCAGCGGCCTCCCCCGCAGTGAGGGTCCCGCGCGCGCTCCGGGGCGGGGCGGGGCTGGCCCGCGGGAACCGGGCTCGCGGCTCCTGGCCCGGGGTTCGGACACTGACTGCAGGGGGGTCGCACAGGCTTCCCGGGGTCAGAAGGCAGCTGCTTTCCTTCTGCTCCCTGCCTCAGTTTACCCCGGGGACATTAACGGGGAGCCGAGTGGCTGAAGTAGATCATTAACCTTCGGTGGCCCAGGGCGGCCTGGGGCCCGGCGGCCCCGCAGGGGTGGGGGGGCTGTCCCGTGGTGACCCGGCCCCGCAGGGGTGGGGGGGCTGTCCCGCAGTGACCCGCAGGGGTGGGGGGGACTGTCCCGCAGTGACCGGGCCCCGCA
>NW_012287107.1:0-3090 GCF_000151885.1 Dipodomys ordii
TCATCCAGATGCAGTGGGATAGAGAAAAAACAATCTTGATATCATCACAACCAAGGTATATTCTGAAGGTATAGCGGGAATCAGGGCATACTCTTAGGGGCATCCTACTAGCTCCATTCTTTCATTTACTTTACGTAGATCTTGGAGCATGCATCAGGCCCAGGATGCTTTTTGGATAATGAATATGGGTGTGTTCCAAGGACTCATAGAAGGGGCGTTTGTGCCCAAGGTTTAACTGTTCCTCCACCAAAAGGTAGAGGGCTACAAATTTACATTTGGTCAATGGCCACTGCTCCACCCAAATAGGTCTTTCCAGTTTCCACATAATGGGAGGTATTGGGGGGGGACAGTAGCCTTTAGGCTTAGGGGCTCACCCAAGTGGGTCCCTTATGTTCCTCTCTGTAATTATGAAAGTTAAAAAAATCCTTTTCTAAAATTACATTAAGTGAAGTAAGCCAGGCCCAAAGAAACATAGGTCCCATGGTTTCCCTTATTTGCAATAACTAGTATATGTCTGAGTCAAGCAGAAAAGGTCAGATAAGTTGATGTTAGGGAAATGAACTCCAAGATAAGTATTCAAATGTTTTTGTTTTTTATTTTCATGCAATTGTTTCTAACATATTTATAAGATGATTAGTATGTTGCTTTGTATGTCCCTCCCCCCCCACCACGGTATAACCCCTGCTTTCACTGTATTTGATGTTGGTATAATTTGTGGAGGGGAAGGGCAAAAACAAATCATTTAACTAGGGATACAGGTGGACCCATTGCAACAATGAGATGTACAAGTCGTTATGTTGAAAAACGAACTTTACAACTTTGGTGGGGGGGGTGAGGATCGGGCCATGGGAGGTGGGGGGAGTATGGGAAGGGATGGGAGGGGAAACAAAGAGGAGGCAACAATGCTTAATAAGAAATGTACTTGTGGGGCTGGGCATGTAACTGTAACTCATCTGTATGGAATTCTCACAATTAAAAAAAAAAGTCTCATGGTCTTTCCTACCCGGGCTGGCTTTGAACCTCAATCCTCAGATCTCAGCCTCCTGACTAGCTAGTATTACAGGTATGAGCCACTGGCGCCCAGCCCTAAAGATGATTCTTATAAAAATTAAGGTTAATATTGTTTACAAAATGACACACAAAATAGTACATCTTGCTCAGAGATTATGTCCTATTAGTATATCCAGGAACAACTACAAAGAATATCAATATAAAACCCCATGGCTGCTTGTTTCCATGCTAATACTCCTTACTAAGATACCTTTCTCCTTTATCAAGTTCCCCTGGCTGTGACTTGAGGGATTTCTGATAGAACTAAAACAAAATAGAATAGAACTAGATATTTTTAGAAAATAAATTCAAAACTCCAAAACTCAAACCAGTTTGGTCCCTATTCCCTCCTTCCTCATTTACATAAAGTAAATTTACATAAAGTAAATTTTGGAACATCTGTGGTGGCCAATTGTGCCATGAGTATTGATCTACTCAGATTAATATTTCTGCCTAATGCAAATCAAAACAACATTGAGATATCAACTCACTCCAGTTAGAATGGCAAAAATCAAGAACTCTAACAACAACAGATGCTGGAGGGGATGTGGACAGAAAGGAACCTTACTTCATTGTTGGTGGGAATGTAAACTTGTTCAACCACTTTGGAAAGCAGTATGGAGGTTCCTCAAAAGACTTCACATAGAACTCCCCTATGACCCAGCAATCCCACTTTTGGGCATTTACCCAAATGTTTACAAACAAGACCACACTAAAGCTACCAGCACAACTATGTTTATTGCAGCATTATTTACCATAGCTAAGATATGGAACCAATCCAGATGCCCCTCAGTAGATGAATGGATCAAGAAAATGTGGTATATATACACAATGGAATTCTATGCCTCCATCAGAAAGAATGACATTGCCACATTTGTTAGGAAATGGAAAAACTTGGAAAAAATGATATTAAGTGAAGTAAGCCAGGCCCAAAGAAACATAGGTCCCATGGTTTCCCTTATTTGCAATATCTAGTATATGTATGAGTCAAGCGGAAAAGGTCAGATAATGTGATGTCAGGAAAATGAACCCTTAGACATGTATTTTAATGTTTTTTCTTTCATGCATGTGTTTCTAACGCATTTATAAGACTATCTCTTTGTTGCTTTGTATGTCCCTCCCCCACAGTATAACCCCTGCTTTCACTATATTTGATGTCAGTATAACTTGTGGAGGAGAGGGGGAAAAAACAGTTGTTTAAGGATACAGGTGGACCTGATGCAACAACGAGAAGTATAAGTTGTCATGTCCAAAACGAGCTTTACAACGTCGGGTGGGGGGGGGGGAAGGGAGGGAGGAGAAGGGTTGGGATTGGGGGGGAGGGGGAGGCTGGGAAGGGATGTGAAGGGTAAACCAAAGGAGGAGGCTGCAATGCTTGGTAAGAAATGTACGCATTATCCTGCCCATGTAGTTGTAACCCCTCTGTACAGTATGTTCACAAATAAAAAATAAATAAATTAATTAAAAAAAAAGATTCCAAGTAGGTCATTTTCCCAACATGGCATATGGCATTTAGTAGAGTACAAACTTTTATCCAAGTACTTGTCTGAAATCCAGATGCTCAGGCAACCTCACTGGAGGAGATCTGTTCTTTTCCTAGGGGCCTCTGCCCGTCAAACTCTAAGAATTGGGTCCTAATGGTTCCCCTTCTCCTAGCTTATCATGTGTCAGTGCTTCGTCCTCTGCTATGACCAGAGGTGTGGCAACCGTGCATATGGAGACCGGGAAGGGTGTTTCTCAAGTAGAACCTGAGTGGAACAGGAGGAGAAAGGAGACAGGAGATGATGGCTCAAAGTGTGCCTCCGCAGAATTTCAAGAAGCCCTTCTCTCTACTCAGTTCTTAATAAACATTGCAGATGCATCCATACTCTGCATCAGGCCCTTGGGCTGCTCTTTCAGAATGTGAAGTGTGGTTGCCAGAAACTTAACTATCTATGTGTCCTCTGCAAAGAAGTAGGAATGAATGACTTCAAGTTCTGAGGGATATGTTTGGACAATGAGACCAATCTCACAGCATGAGAGGCCCCTGGATCAGGATTG
>NW_012287108.1:0-1279 GCF_000151885.1 Dipodomys ordii
GTTTTGAGGAGGACATAGCACCAGTACCTCGAACTGAAGATGACACTCACTGAAGTGTCTGGACCATAAGTGCACTGCAGTATGGAAATTAAGGAAGACACACTCCAAGCATCAGAACTCTACAATGAGGAGAAATAAGGGGTAAAATGACTCACAGTCCATATCAAGTCATGTTTCTCCTAATAGTGAAAAACCTGTGAAAGGAAGTGTATGATTTCATTAGCAACAATTTTCTTCCTGTGAAACAGTTTCAGAGAAAAAAATAAGGGTTCACAGTTTCAGGTTGCTCTTAAGGAAGGACCGATTTAGTTTTTCTCACTGTGAACTTGGAGAGCTCTAGTGTGCTTCCTAGCCAGGGCAGCTCTCTGGGCTGCGGAAGGGTACTCGAGAGCTCTTTGTTAGGTTCCAAGCAAGGTCAGGGGTGTGGGTTGAGGATGGGAACGCAGTTGGATGCCTACTTTGGTTCTCAGGGCTGGATTTACATGTTCCACTCTTGGCCATGTATATACTACCCTGCTTCTGATCATCTCTAGAACATTGCGGAGGCACAGTGAACATAGGACACATTCATTAGCAGATGATTTGAGTTATATACACGGGCCATAGAAGCTGCCCACCCTCCCCCAGCCTCCTGCAGGTGTCCAGAGGCAGCAGGGGCCCTGCAGGCAGGGGCATGACCCTTACAGCAATGGTGACTGGCCCTGTCACAGCTAATGACCCTGATGGCCCAAACTAGGGAGGAGGTAGGGGTGGGTAGAGGGAGGAATGGCAAATGGCAGAGGATACCTCTCTCTCTCTCTCTTTCTCTCTCTGGTGTGTGTGTGTGTGTGTGTGTGTGTGTGTGTATGTGTGCGCGTGCACATGTGCTCTGGAGTCAGAACTGGGAGGGGTGTATGTAATAGGTGAGACCCTCATTACCGTTCCAATCCTCCAGCCTACAGGACCGTGTGCAGTGTCAATGGGCCTCTGGTGGTGCTGGACCAGGTCAAGGTAAGACTCTTGAGCCACTTTCCTAGTACTAAGGCTGAATTCCAAGACCCCCACTCCTCATAGGATTTCTCCTAACTGCCTTCCCCTAGGTAGCCCACAAGGACTGTCTCGATCTTCCTGGCCCCATTCTCATCTTCCACTTCAAAATTCTCCTGCCCTGCCTATGCCCCCAGGTAACCAAAGTTTCCCCTTTCTGATTCTGTGGATGGTGAAGGCCTGTAAAAACCACAAATAGCCAGGCACTGGCAGCTCATGCCTATAATCTTATTCAGGATAATGAGATTTGTGA
>NW_012287109.1:0-530 GCF_000151885.1 Dipodomys ordii
TCAAATCCTAGCTACTCTGGATCTGAGATCTGACAACTGTGGTTGGAGCCAGACAGTAAGATTTTTCTCTCCTATTAATCAGCAAAAAAGATGGAAGTGGAGCTGTGACTTAAGAGTTAGAACACCAACAACCAGTGAAAAAAACGCAGGGACAGCACGCAGGCTCTGAGTTCAGGCCTGAGTATTGGCACAAATACGTTAAAAATTTAATCTTGAGTTCTCAGGCGAAAAAATGCATAATTGTTCAAGTATCTGCAATGCAATATTATTGGTTTTCTGAAATTCCAATTTAACTAGATTCCCTGAATTTCTGTTTCTTAAATCTGAGAACCTTAACAGCAAATTGTTTTCTTTTTTTTAATTTAATTTTATTTTATTTGTGAACATACTGTACAGAGGGGTTACAATTGCATGGGCAGGATAATGCGTACATTTCTTACCAAGCATTGCAGCCCCCTCCTTTGTTTACCCTTCCCATCCCTTCCCAGCTTCCCCCCTCCCCCCACCCCAATCCTTCTCCCTCCCCCCTT
>NW_012287110.1:0-2050 GCF_000151885.1 Dipodomys ordii
AAAAAAAAACCCCATGAGACTCCATCTCCAAAATAACTAGTAAGAAAAGCTGGACTGGAGGCATGAGTGTTGAATGCCAGCTGAGTAACAGGCTACGCAGTGTGACAGCTTGAGTCCAAACCCAGGTACTGTATTCTTGTATATTATCCAAGTTAAGCTGCTATAAATTCAAATTAATGTGCTTTAATTTTAGGATATTTGTAATCTTCTATGATAAACACAAAGAAAACAGCTAGAGATTATACACAAAGGGAAGAAAATGTGAATGCTTCAACTAAAGACAGTAACATATAACATGAGAAATAAAACAGCCATAAGATACAGAGAAAACAAATGGTATATGATACAATTAGGTCTTTAATTACCAACACAATCTTTATTTTACCATGGTGTGACTTATGATTTTACTTTATACCTAGCAAAAGCTATATTCATTTAGTAGAAATATGCTTGCTTTGGAATTAGGTCCTTTCCTTGGGCTAATAATACGTAATGAGGTGCTCTCACAATGCAGGGCAGTTGCAGGTAGCTGCAATTTCTAGTTATGATATGATCAAATGATAATAGTAAACAACTAATATTTTATAATATACCATGCTATTATGTTCAGTAGATCAGGTGTATTAAGTGAAGTTTTTACTTACATTTTCAACTCATAATGTGTTTGTTGGGACAAAATTAACTATATTGTAACTTGAGGAGAATTTGTAATTATTATAAATCAGAAGACAAGAGCTGACAGAATGAATGAATAAATATAATCAAAATACATGACTATGACAAGAAACTCACTTTATGTCTAAAGATATATATATATATATATATTGAAAGTGAAAGAATATGTTCATTCCATTCAAATAAAAGAGATTTTATATCTTGAAAAAGGAAATCAACACAGAACTAAAAAAATGGCAAAGCCTCCCATGCTCCTGGATTGGAAAGATTAACATCGTGAAAATGGCAATACTTCCCAAGGCTATCTACAAATTCAACGCAATACCTATCAAAATTCCAACCTCATTCTTCAAGGAAATAGAAGAGGCAATCCAAAAATTCATATGGAACAATAAAAGACCCCGAATGGCAAAAACGCTCCTCAACGGAAAGAACACTGCTGGAGGAATATCAATACCAAATTTCAAACTCTACTATAAATCCATAGTAATCAAAACAGTTTGGTATTGGCATAAGAACAGACCTCAGGACCAATGGAATAGAATTGAAAACCCAGAAATGAACCTACAGACCTATAGCCATCTAATCTTAGATAAGGGAGCTAAAGCAATAGAATGGAAGAAAGACAGCCTCTTCGGTAAATGGTGCTGGCAAAATTGGTTAACTACATGTAGAAAACTAAAGCTAGATCCTTATATATCACCCTGCACCAGGATCAACTCCAAATGGATCAAAGACCTTGAAGTCAAAGCAGACACTCTGAAAACATTATAGGATGGAATAGGAGAAACCTTAGGTCTCCTTGGCTCAGGCCGAAATTTTTTGAATAGAGACCCGGAAACACAACAAATCAAAGAAAGGTTGGACAAATGGGATTGCATGAAGTTGCAGAGCTTCTGCAGGGCAAATGACATAGCTAGCAAGATCAATAGAAAGCCCACGGATTGGGAGAAGATCTTTACTAGCCATACAACAGACAAGGGTCTCATATCTAAAATATACTTGGAACTCAAAAAATTAAACCCCCCAACAACAAATCCTCAAAGAAACAACTGCCCAATAAATAAGTGGGCGAAAGACTTAAAGAGAAACTTCTCTGAAGAAGAAAGAAGGATGGCCAATAGACACATGAAGAAATGTTCAACATCCCTAGCCATAAAAGAAATGCAAATCAAAACAACATTGAGATATCACCTCACCCCAGTTAAAATGGCAAAAATCAAGAACTTTAACAACAACAGATGCTGGAGGGGATGTGGACAGAAAGGAACCTTACTTCATTGTTGGTGGGAATGTAAACTTGTTCAACCACTTTGGAAAGCAGTATGGAGGTTTCTCAAAAGACTTCACATAGAGCTCCCCTATGACCCAGCAA
>NW_012287111.1:0-4989 GCF_000151885.1 Dipodomys ordii
GCTTCTGCTCTCTGCTGTTCTGTTCTCTGCTTCAGGTCCTGCTTCTGCTTCTCAGCTCTTCTGTTCTTGTGCTCTGCTTCTCCTGCTACTGCTTCTTCTCCTTCTCTTTCTGCTTCTCCTTCTGCTTCTGCTTCTCCATCTGCTCCTTCTCCTTCTTCTTCTCGTCTCTCATCATCGTCGTCTCATCTTCATCTCATCATCGTGTCATCTTCATCATCGTCTTCTTCTTCTATTTATTCATCTTCTTCTCCTTCTTCTTCTTCTTCTTCTTCTGCTTCTCCCGCTTCTGCTTCTTCTGCTTCTCCTTCCTTTCCTCTGCTTCTGCTTCTCCTTTTCCTTCTTCTGCTTCTCTTTCTGCTTCTGCTTCTTCTGATTCACCAACTAATCCTTCTTCTTTTCCTTCTGTTTCTGCTTCTCTTTCTGCTTCTCCATCTCCTTCTGCTTCACCTTCTGCTGCTCCTTCTCCTTCTTCTGTTTCTCCCTCTGCTTCTGCTTCTGCTTCTTATGCTTCTTCTTGTTCTTCTGCTTCTGCTTCTCCTGCTTCTGCTTCTTATGCTTCTACTGCTTCTTCTTCTGCTTCTGCTTCTTCTGCTTCTTCTGCTTCTACTTCTCTTTCTGCTTCTGCTTCTCCTGCTTGTTTTTCTGCTTCTTCTGCTGCTTCTCCTTCTGCTGCTTCTTCTACTTCTCCTTCTGCTTCTCTTTTTGCTTCTCTTTCTGCTTCTGCTTCTTCTGTTTCTCCTGCCTGAATTTCTGGTTCTACTTGTTCTGCTGCTTCTCCTTCTGCGTCTGCTTCTACTTCTGCTTCTGTTTCTGCTTCTTCTGCTTCTTCTCTTTCGGCTTCTCCTGCTTCTGCTTCTTGTGCATCTCCTGCTTTTCTTTCTGCATCTCATTCCGCTTCTGCTTCTCCTTCTGCTTCTGCTTCTCCTCCTTCTCCTTCTCCTACTTCTGCTTCTCCTTCTGCATCTCCTTCTGCTTGTGTTTGTCCTTATGCTCCTTCTTCTTCTTCTGCTTCTCCTTCTCCTTCTTTTGCTTCTGCTTCTTCTGCTTTTCCTGCTTCTCCTTCTGCTTCTGCTTCTTCTGCTTCTCCTGCTTCTCCTTCTGCATCTTCTTCTGCTTCTGCTTCTCCTTCTCCTTCTTCTGCTTCTCCTTCTGCTTCTTCTTCTTCTGCTTTACCTGCTTCTCTTTCTGCTTCTCCTTCTGCTTCTCCTTCTGTTTCTCCTTCTCCTTCTTGTTCTTCTGCTTTTCCTTCGGCTTCTCCTTCTGCTTCAGCTACAACTGCTACTGCTTCTACTTCTTCTGTTTCTTCTGCTTCTCCTTCTGCTTTTGATTCTCTTTCTGCTTCTGCTTCTCCTTCAGCTTGTCATTCTGCTTCTCCAGATTCTGCTTCTTCTGCTTCTCCTGCTTCTCCTTCTGCTTCAGGTTCTGCTTCTGCTTCTTCGGATTCTTATGCTTCTGCTTCTCCTGCTTCTGCTGCTTCTTCTGCTTCCCCTCCTTCTCTTTCTGCTTCTCCTTCTGTTTCTGCTTCTCCTTCTGCTTCTGCTTCTTGTCCTTCTCCTGATTCTTCTACTTCTGCTTCTCCTGTTTCTGTATCTCCTGCTTCTCCTTCTGCTGCTCTTTCTGCTTCTCCTGCTGCTTTTCCGTCTCCTGCTCCTTCTTCTGCTTCTCTTTCTGCTTCTCATTCTGTTTCTCCTTCTCCTTCTCGTTCTTCTGCTTTTCCTTGTGGTTCTCCTTCTGCTTCTGCATTTTCTGCTTCTTCTGCTACTGCCTCTGCTTCTTCTGTTCCTTCTGCTTCTCCTTCTGCTTCTCCTTCTTGTTCTCCTTTTTCTTCTCCTGCTTCTGCTTCTTCTGCTTCTCCTGCTTCTCCTACTTCTCGTGCTGCTTCTCCTTCTGCGTCTCTTTCTGCTTCTGCTTATCCTTTTGCTTCTCCTACACCTAATCTTTCTCTTTCGCCTTCTCCTTCTTCTTCTTCTGCTTTTCCTTCTGCTTCTGCTTATTGTACTATTTCTGTTTCTTCTGCTTCTTCTTCACATTGTGCTTCTTCTGTCTCTCCTGCTTCAGATTCTGCTTCTGCTTCTTCGGCTTCTCCTGTTTCTTCTGCTTCTGCTTCTTCTACTTCTCCTGCTTCTCTTTCTGCTTCTCCTTCTGCTTCTCCTTCTGCTTCTGCTTCTGCTCTTCTCCTTCTTCTGTTTCTTTTGCTTCTGTTTCTTCTGCTTCTTCTTCTTCTGTTTCTTCTGATTCTACTTGTGCTTCTCCTTCTTCTCCTCTTTCAGCTTCTACTTCTGCTTCTTCTGATTCTCCTGCTTCTCCTTCTTGTTCTCCTTCTGTTTCTGCTTCTCTTTCTGCTTCTGCTTCTCCTTCTGCTGCTCCTTTTCCTTCTTCTGCTTCTCCCTCTGCTTCTTCTTCTGCTTCTTATGCTTATTCTTTTTCTTCCGCTTCTGCTTCTCCTGATTCTGCTTCTTCTGCTTCTACTGCTTCTCCTTACGCTTCTCCTTATGCTGCTGCTTCTTCTTCTTCTTCGTCGTCTTCTTCTTCTTCTTCATCTTCTTCTCTTTCGTCTGCTTCTGCATTTCCTGCTTCTTCTGCTTCTACTGCTTCTCTTTCTGCTTCTCATTCTTTTCTGCTTCTCCTTCTGCTTCTCCTATTGCTTCTGCTGCCCTTCCTTCTCCTTCTCCTTCTCCTTCTCCTACTTCTGCTTCTCCTTCTGCTTCTGCTTCTTCTGCTTCTCCTGCTTCTCCTTCTGCAACTTCTTCTCCTTCTGCTTCTCCTTTTGCTGCTCCTTATCCGTCTTCTCCTACTCCCTCTGATTCTGCTTCTTATGCTTATTCTTTTTCTTCTGCTTCTCCTGCTTCTGCTTCTTCTGCTTCTACTGCTTCTCCTTATGCTTCTCCTTCTTCTCCTTCTTCTCCTTCTTCTCCTTCTTCTTCTCCTTCTCCTTCTGATTCTTCTTCTTCTTCTTCTTCTTCTTCTACTTCTTCTTCTTCTTCTTCTTCTTCTTCTTCTTCTTCTTCTTCTTCTTCTTCTTCTTCTTCTTCTTCTTTTTCTTCTTCCTCTTCTCTTTCTTCTGCTTCTGTTTTCCTGCTTCTTCTGCTTCTACTGCTTCTCTTTCTGCTTCTCATTCTGCTTCTGCTTCTCCTTCTGCTTCTCCTATTGCTTCTGCGGCTCTTACTTCTCCTTCTCCTACTTCTACTTCTTCTTCTGCGTCTGCTTCTTCTGCTTCTCCAGCTTCTCCTTCTGCATCTTCTTCTGCTTCTTCTTCTCCTTCTGCTGCTTCTTCTGCTTTTGCTTCTCCTTCTGCTTCTTCTGCTTCTCTTTATGATTCTCCTTCTGCTTCTGCTTCTGTTTTTCCTTCTCCTTCTCTTTCTTCTGCTTTTCCTTCTGCTCCTGCTGCAACTGCTACTGCTTCTGCTTCTTCTGTTTCTTCTGCTTCTCCTGCTGCTTTTGATTCTCTTTCCGCTTCTGCTTCTCCTTCAGCTTCTCATTCTGCTTCTCCAGATTCTGCTTTTTCTGCTTCTCCTGCTTCTCATTCTGCTTCAGGTTCTGCTTCTGCTTCTTCGGATTCTTATGCTTCTGCTTCTCCTGCTTCTGCTTCTTCTGCTTCCCCTCCTTCTCTTTCTGCTTCTCCTTCTGTTTCTGCTTCTCCTTCTGCTTCTGCTTCTTGTCCTTCTCCTGTTTCTTCTGCTTCTGCTTCTCTTGTTTCTGCATCTCCTGCTTCTCCTTCTGCTGCTCTTTCTGCCTCTCCTGCTGCTTTTCCTTCTACTGCTTCTTCTCTGCTTCTCTTTCTGCTTCTCCTTCTGTTTCTCCTTCTCCTTCTCGTTCTTCTGCTTTTACTTCTGCTTCTCCTTCTGCATCTTCTGCTTCTTCTGCTACTGCCTCTGCTTCTTCTGTTTCTTCTGCTTCTCCTTCTGCTTTTGCTTCTCTTTTGCTTCAGCTTCTCCTTGTGCTTCTCCAGATTCTGCTTCTTCTGCTTCTCCTGTATCTCCTTATGCTTCAGGTTCTGCTTCTGCTTCTTCGGCTTCTTCTGCTTCTGCTTCTCCTGCTGCTGCTTCTTCTGCTTCTCGTGCTTCTCTTTCTGCTTTTCCTTCTGTTTCTGCTTCTCCTTCTGCTTCTTCTCCTTCTGTTTCTTCTGCTTCTGCTTCTCCTGTTTCTGCTTCTCCTGCTTCTCGTTCTGCTTCTCTTTCTGCTTCTCCTTCTCCTTCTTCTGCTTCTCCTTCTGCTTCGGCTTCTCCTTCTGCTTCTGCTTCAATTTCTCCTTCTGCTTCTCATTCTGCTTCTGCGTCTTCTGTTTCTCCTGCTTCTCCTGCTTCTCCTACTTCTCGTGCTGCTTTTCCTTCTGCGTCTCTTTCTGCTTCTGCTTATCCTTTTGCTTCTCCTACTCCTAATCCTTCTCTCTCGCCTTCTCCGTCTTCTTCTTCTGCTTCTCCTGCTGCTTCTGCTTCTGCTTATTCTACTATTACTGTTTCTTCTGCTTCTGCTTCAGATTGTGCTTCTTCTGTTTCTCCTTCTGCTTCAGATTATGATTCTGCTTCTTCGGCTTCGCCTGTTTCTTCTGCTTCTGCTTCTCCTGCTTCTCTTTCTGCTTCTCCTTCTGCTTCTGCTTCTCCTTCTGCTCCTGCTTCTGTTCTTCTCCTTCTTCTGTTTTTTTTGCTTCTGGTCCTTCTGCTTCTTCTTCTTCTGTTTCTTCTGATGCTACTTCTGCTTCTCCTTCTTCTCCTTCTCTTTCTGCTTCTACTTCTGCTTCTTCTGATTCTCCTGCTTCTCCTTCTTGTTCTCCTTCTGTTTCCTCTTCTCATTCTGCTTCTGCTTTTCCTTCTGCTGCTCCTTCTCCTTATCCTTCTTTTGATTCTCCCCCTGCTTCTGCTTCTGTTTCTTTTGCTTATTCTTTTTCTTCTGCTTCTGCTTCTCCTGCTTCTGCTTTTTCTGCTTCTACTGCTTCTCCTTATGCTTCTCCTTATGCTTCTCCTTATGCTTCTCCTTATGCTTCTCCTTATG
>NW_012287112.1:0-2412 GCF_000151885.1 Dipodomys ordii
TCTCTTTCTCCTCCCAGAATTTCTAGATTCTACATCTTCTGCTGCTTCTCCTTCTGCTTCTGCTTCTACTTCTGCTTCTGTTTCTGCTTCTTCTGCTTCTTCTCTTTCAGCTTCTCCTGATTCTGCTTCTTGTGCTTCTCCTGCTTCTCTTTCTCCTTCTCATTCCGCTTCTGCTTCTCCTTCTGCTTCTGCTTCTCCTCCTTCTCCTTCTCCTACTACTGCTTCTCCTTCAGCTTCTGTTTCTTCTGCTTCTCCGGCTCTTCCTTCTGCATCTCCTGCTTGTGCTTGTCCTTATGCTTCTTCTTCTGCTTCTGCTTCTCCTTCTCCTTCTCCTTCTTTTGCTTCTCCTTTTGCTTCTGCTTCTTCTGTTTGTCCTTCTTCTCCTTCTGCTTCTGCTTCTTCTGCTTCTCCTGCTTCTCCTGCTTCTCCTTCTGCATCTTCTTCTGCTTCTCCTTCTCCTTCTTCTGCTTCTCCTTCTGCTTCTTCTTCTGCTGCTTTACCTGCTTCTCTTTCTGCTTCTACTTCTGTTTCTCCTTCTGTTTCTCCTTCTCCTTCTTGTTCTTCTGCTTTTCTTTCTGCTTCTCGTTCTGCTTCTGCTACAACTGCTACGGCTTCTACTTCTTCTGTTTCTTCTGCTTCTCCTTCTGCTTTTGATTCTCGTTCTGCTTCTGCTTCTCCTACTGCTTCTCATTCTGCTTCCCCAGATTCTGCTTCTTCTGCTTCATCTGCTTCTCCTTCTGCTTCAGGTTCTGCTTCTGCTTCTTCTGATTCTTATGCTTCTGCTTCTCCTGCTTCTGCTTCTTCTGCTTCCCCTCTTTCTCTTTCTGCTTCTCTTCTGTTTCTGCTTCTCCACCTGCTTCTGCTTCTTGTCCTTCTCCTGTTTTCTGCTTCTGCTTCTCCTGCTTCTGCTTCTTCTGCTTTTCCTGCTTCTCTTTTTGCTTCTCCTTCTGCTCCTTCTCCTTCTTCTGTTTCTTCTTCTTCTGCTTCTCCCGCTTATGCTTCTTCTGCTTCTCCTGCTTCTCGTTCTGCTTCTCATCATCGGATTCTCTTTCTATTTCTGCTTCTTCTGATTCTGCTTCTTCTCCTTCTTCTTCTCCTTCTGCTTCTGTTTCTTCTGCTTCTCCTGCTTCTACTTCTGCATCTCCTTCTGCTTGTGCTTTTCCTTCTGCTTCTTCTTATGCTTCTGCTTCTCCTTCTCCTTCTTCTGCTTCTCCGACTGCTTCTGCTTCTTCTCCTTCATCTTCTCCTTCTGCTTCTGTTCTTCAGCTTCTCCTGCTTCTCCTTCTGCATCTCCTTCTGCTTGTGCTTTTCCTTCTGCTGCATCATCTGCTTCTCCTTCTCCTTCTCCTTCTTCTGCTTCTCCGTCTGCTTCTGCTTCTTCTTCTTTTCCTGCTTGTCCTTCTGCTTGTCCTTCTGCTTCTCCTTCTGTTTCTCCTTCTTGTTCTTCTGCTATTCCTTCTGCTTCTCTTTCTGCTTCTGCATCTACAGCTTCTTCTGCTACTGCTTCTGCTTCTTCTGTTTCTTCTTCTCCTTCTGCTTTTGCTTCTCTTTCTGCTTCTGCTTCTCCTTCTGGTTCTCCTTCTTCTTCTCCAGATTCTTCTTCTTCTGCTCCTCCTACTCCTAATCCTTCTCTTTCTCTTTCTTCTTCTTCTGCTTCTCGTCCTGCTTCTGCTTCTTCTGCTTGTTCTGTTTTTTCTGCTTCTGCTTTTCCAGCTTCTGCTTCTTCTGCTTTTCCTGCTTCTCTTTCTGCTTCTCCTTCTGCTCCTTCTCCTTCTTCTGTTTCTTCTTCTTCTGCTTCTCCCGCTTATGCTTCTTCTGCTTCTCCTAATTCTCGTTCTGCTTCTCTTCGTCGGCTTCTCTTTCTATTTCTGCTTCTGCTTCTTCTGATTCTGCTTCTTCTCCTTCTTCTTCTCCTTCTGCTTCTGCTTCTTCTGCTTCTCCTGCTTCTCCTTATGCATCTTCTTCTGCTTCTGCTTCTCCTTCTGCTGCTTCTTCTGCTTCTGTTTCTCCTTCTGCTTCTCCTTATGCATCTTCTTCTGCTTCTCCTTCTCCTTCTTCTTCTTCTTCTTCTTTTTCTTCTTCTTCTTCTTCTTCTTCTTCTTCTTCTTCTTCTTCTTCTTCTTCTTCTTCTTCTTCTTCTTCTTCTCCTTCTTCTTCTTCTTCTTCTTCTTCTTCTTCTTCTTCTTATCCTGCTTCTTCTGCTTCTTCTTCTTCTACTTCTTCTACTTCATCTTCTTATTGAAGTTCTAATTCATGTGCTCCAGGTTCTTCAGCTTCTTCTGCTCCGGGATATTGTGCTAAATCTGCTCCTTCTTTTACTTCTGTTACTTCAAAAGCTACTGCTAAATCATCTTTAATCTACTAAAAAAAATTCCAAAAAGTCATGATTGATAAGCTTATCGGAACTACAGC
>NW_012287113.1:0-6743 GCF_000151885.1 Dipodomys ordii
TTCTCCTTCTGATTCTCCTTCTGCTTCTGCTTCTGTTTTTCCTTCTCCTTCTCGTTCTTCTGCTTTTCCTTCTGCTTCTCCTTCTGCTTCTCCTGCAACTGCTACTGCTTCTGCTTCTTCTGTTTCTTCTGTTTCTCCTTCTGCTTTTGATTCTCTTTCCGCTTCTGCTTCTCCTTCACCTTCTCATTATGCTTCTCCAGATTCTGCTTCTTCTGCTTCTCCTGCTTCTCCTTCTTCTTCAGGTTCTGCTTCTGCTTCTTCGGATTCTTCTGCTTCTGCTTCTCCTGCTTCTGCTTCTTCTGCTTCCCCTCCTTCTCTTTCTGCTTCTCCTTCTGTTTTTGCTTCTCCTTCTGCTTCTGCTTCTTGTCCTTCTCGTGTTTCTTCTGCTTCTACTTCTCCTGTTTCTGCATCTCCTGCTTCTCCTTCTGCTGCTCTATCTGCTTCTCCTGCTGCTTTTCCTTCTCCTGCTCCTTCTTCTGCTTCTCCTTCTGCTTCTCCTTCTGTTTCTCCTTCTCCTTCTAGTTCTTCTGCTTTTCCTTTCGCTTCTCCTTCTGCTTCTGAATCTTCTGCTTCTTCTGCTACTGCCTCGGCTTCTTCTGCTTCTCCTTCTGCTTGTCCTTCTGCTTTTGCTTCTCTTTCTGCTTCTGCTTCTCCTTCTCCTTCTCCAGATTCTGCTTCTTCTGCTTCTCCTGCTTCTCCTTCTGCTTCAGGTCCTGCTTCTGCTTCTTTGGCTTCTTCTGCTTCTGCTTCTCCTGCTGCTGCATCTTCTGCTTCTCCTGCTTCTCTTTCTGCTTTTCCTTCTGTTTCTGCTTCTTTTTCTGCTTCTGCTTCTTCTCCTTCTTCTGTTTCTTCTGCTTTTGCTTCTCCTGCTTCCGCTTCTCCTGCTTCTCGTTCTGCTTATCTTTCTGCTTCTCCTGCTCCTGCTTCTCCTTCTGCTTCTGCTTCTCCTTCTGCTTCTGCTTCTGCTTCTCCTTCTGCTTCTGCTTCTGCTTCAATTTCTCCTTCTGCTTCTCATTCTGCTTCTGCGTCTTCTGTTTCTTCTGCATCTCCTGCTTCTGCTTCTCCTGCTTCTCCTAATTCTCGTGCTGCTTCTCCTTCTGCGTCTCTTTCTGCTTCTGCTTATCCTTTTGCTTCTCCTACTCCTAATCCTTCTCTTTCGCCTTCTCCTTCTTCTTCTTCTTCTTCTTCTGCTTCTCCTGGTGCTTCTGCTTCTGCTTATTCTACTTTTTCTGTTTCTTCTGCTTCTGCTTCAGATTGTGCTTCTTCTGTTTCTCCTTCTGCTTCAGATTCTGCTTCTGCTTCTTCGGCTTCTCCTGTTTCTTCTGCTTCTGCTTCTCCTGCTTCTTCTGCTTCTCCTGCTTCTCTTTCTGCTTCTCCTTCTGCTTCTGCTTCTCCTTCTGCTTGTGCTTCTGCTCTTCTCCTTCTTCTGTTTCTTTTGCTTCTGTTTCTTCTGCTTTTTTTCTTCTGTTTCTTCTGATTCTACTTCTGCTTTTGCTTCTTCTGCTTCTCCTGATTCTCCTTCTGCATCTTCTTCTGCTTCTGCTTCTCCTTCTGCTGCTTCTTCTGCTTCTGCTTCTCCTTCTTCTGCTTCTCCTTCTGCTTCTCCTTCTGCTGCTCCTTCTGCTTCTCGTTCTGCTTCTGATTCTCCTTCTGCTCTTCCTACTCCTAATCCTTCTCTTTCTCCTTCTCCTTCTTCTTCTTCTGCTTCTCGTTCTGCTTCTGCTACTGCTTCTTCTGCTTGTTCTGTTTCTTCTGCTTCAGGTCCTGCTTCTGCTTCTTCAGTTTCTTCTGTTTCTTCTGCTTCTGCTTCTCCTGCTACTGCTTCTTCTGCTTCTCTTTCAGCTTCTCCTTCTGCTTCTGCTTCTCTTTCTGCTCCTTCTCCTTCTTCTGTTTCTTCTTCTTCTTCTGCTTCTCCCGCTTCTGCTTCTTCTGCTTCTCCTTCCCTTCCTCTGCTTCTGCTTCTCCTTCTTCTTCTTCTGCTTCTCTTTCTGCTTCTGCTTCTTCTGATTCTCCAACTAATCCTTCTTCTTCTCCTTCTGTTTCTGCTTCTCTTTCTGCATCTCCATCTCCTTCTGCTTCACCTTCTGCTGCTCCTTCTCCTTCTTCTGTTTCTCCCTCTGCTTCTGCTTCTCCTTCTTATGCTTCTTGTTCTTCTGCTTCTGCTTCTCCTGCTTCTGCTTCTTATGCTTCTACTGCTTCTTCTTCTGCTTCTGCTTCTTCTGCTACTTCTGCTTGTACTTCTCTTTCTGCTTCTGCTTCTCCTGCTTGTTTTTCTGCTTCTTCTGCTGCTTCTCCTTCTGCTGCTTCTTCTACTTCTCCTTCTGCTTCTCTTCTTGCTTCTCTTTCTGCTTCTGCTTCTTCTGTTTCTCCTGCCTGAATTTCTGGTTCTACTTCTTCTGCTGCTTCTCCTTCTGCTTCTGCATCTACTTCTGCTTCTGTTTCTGCTTCTTCTGCTTCTTCTCTTTCGGATTCTCCTGCTTCTGCATCTTGTGCTTCTCCTGCTTCTCTTTCTGCTTCTCATTCCGCTTCTGCTTCTCCTTCTGCTTCTGCTTCTCCTCCTTCTCCTTCTCCTACTTCTGCTTCTCCTTCATCTTCTGCTTCTTCTGCTTCTCCTGCTTCTCGTTCTGCATCTCCTTCTGCTTGTGCTTGTCCTTATGCTCTTTCTTCTGCTTCTTCTTCTCCTTCTGCTTCTGCCTCTGTTTCTCCTTCTCCTTCTCGTTCTTCTGCTTTTCCTTCTGCTTCTCCTTCTGCTTTTGCTGTAACTGCTACTTCTTCTGCTTCTTCTGTTTCTTCTGCTTCTCCTTCTGCTTTTGATTCTCTTTCTGCTTCTGCTTCTCCTTCAGCTTGTCATTCTGCTTCTCCAGATTCTGCTTCTTCTGCTTCTCCTGCTTCTCCTTCTGCTTCAGGTTCTGCTTCTGCTTCTTCGTATTCTTCTGCTTCTGCTTCTCCTGCTTCTGCTTTTCTGCTTTTCCTGCTTCTCTTTCTGCTTCCCCTTCTGCTTCTGCTTCTCCTTCTGCTTCTGCTCCTTCTCCTTCTTCTGTTTCTACTTCTGCTTCTCCCGCTTCTGCTTCTTCTGCTTCTCCTGCTTCTCGTTCTGCTTCTCTTCGTCGGCTTCTCTTTCTACTTCTGATTCTCCCGCTTCTGCTTCTTCTCTTTAGTTCTTCTCCTTCTGCTTCTGCTTCTTCTGCTTCTCCTGCTATTCCTTCTGCATCTCCTTCTGCTTGTGCTTTTCCTTGTGCTTCTTCTTCTGCTTCTGCTTCTCCTTCTCCTTCTTCTGCTTCCCCGTCTGTTTCTGCTTCTGCTTTTCCTGATTCTTTTTCTGCTTCTGCTTCTCCTTCTGTTTCTCCTTCTCCTTCTCGTTCTTCTGCTATTTCTTGTCCTTCTTTTTCTGCTTCTACATCTTCAGCTTCTTCTGCTACTGCTTCTGTTTCTTCTGTTTCTTCTGCTTCTCCTTCTGATTTTGGTTCTCTCTCGCCTTCTCCATCTTCTTCTTCTGCTTCTCCTGCTGCTTCTGCTTCTGCTTATTCTACTATTTCTCTTTCTGCTTCTGCTTCTCCTTCTGCTTCTCCAGATTCTGCTTCTTCTGCTTCTCCTGCTTCTCCTTCTGCTTCAGGTTCTGCTTTTGCTTTTTCGGCTTCTTCTGCTTCTGCTTCTCCTGCTGCTTCTTCTTCTGCTTCTCCTGCTTCTCTTTCTGCTTTTACTTCTGTTTCTGCTTCTCCTTCTGCTTCTGCTTCTTCTTCTTCTTCTGTTTCTTCTGCTTCTGCTTCTCCTGCTTCGGCTTCTCCTGCTTCGGCTTCTCCTGCTTCTCGTTCTGCTTCTCGTTCTGCTTCTCCTTCTCTTTCTCCTTCTTCTGCTTCTGCTTCTCCTTCTGCTTCTGCTTCAATTTCTCCGTCTGCTTCTCATTCTGCTTCTGCCTCTTCTATTTCTTCTGCTTCTCCTGCTTCTGCTTCTCCTGCTTCTCCTACTTGTCTTGCTGCTTCTCCTTCTGCGTCTCTTTCTGCTTCTGCTTATCCTTTTGCTTCTCCTAATCCTAATCCTTCTCTTTCGCCTTCTCCTTCTTCTTCTTCTGCTTCTCCTGGTGCTTCTGCTTCTGCTTATTCTACTATTTCTGTTTCTTCTGCTTCTGCTTCAGATTGTGCTTCTTCTGTTTCTCCTTCTGCTTCAGATTCTGCTTCTGCTTCTTCGGCTTCTCCTGTTTCTTCTGCTTCTGCTTCTCCTGCTTCTTCTGCTTCTCCTGCTTCTCTTTCTGCTTCTCCTTCTGCTTCTGCTTCTCCTTCTGCTTCTGCTTCTGCTCTTCTCCTTCTTCTATTTCTTTCGCTTCTGTTTCTTCTTCTTCTTCTTCTGTTTCTTCTGATTCTACTTCTGCTTCTCCTTCTCATTCTGCTTCTTCTGATTCTCCTGCTTCTCCTTCATGTTCTCCTTCTGTTTCTGCTTCTCTTTCTGCTTCTCTTTCTCCTTCTGCTGCTCCTTCTCCTTCTCCTTCTTCTGCTCCTCCCACTACTTCTGCTTCTGCTTCTTTTGCTTATTCTTTTTCTTCTGCTTCTGCATCTCCTCTTTTTGCTTCTTCTGCTTCTACTGCTTCTCCTTATACTTCTCCTTATGCTTCTCCTTATGCTTCTCCTTATGCTTCTCCTTATGCTGCTTCTTCTTCTTCTTCTTCTTCTTCGTCTTCTTCTTCTTCTCTTTCTTCTGATTCTGCTTTTCCTGCTTCTTCTGCTTCTACTGCTTCTCTTTCTGCTTCTCATTCTTCTTCTGCTTCTCTTTCTGCTTCTCCTATTGCTTCTGCGGCTTTTCCTTCTCCTTCTTCTACTTCTGCTTCTCCTTCTGCTTCTGCTTCTTCTGCTTCTAGTGCTTCTTCTTCTGCTTCTGCTTCTCTTTCTGCTGCTTCTTCTGCTTCTGTTTCTCCTTCTGCTTCTCCTTCTGCTTCTTCTGCTTCTCCTTCTGCTTCTCCTTCTGCTTCTCCTTCTGTGTCTCCTTCTCCTTCTCGTTCTTCTGCTTTTACTTCTTCTTCTCCTTCTGCTTCTGCTGCAACTGCTACTGCTTCTGCTTCTTCTGTTTCTTCTGCTTCTCCTTCTGCTTTTGATTCTCTTTCTGCTTCTGCTTCTGCTTCTACTTCAGCTTCTCATTCTGCTTCTCCAGATTCGGCTTCTTCTGCTTCTCCTGCTTCTCCTTCTGCTTCAGGTTCTGCTTCTGCTTCTGCTTCTTCGGATTCTTCTGCTTCTGCTTCTCCGCTTCTGCTTCTTCGGCTTCCCCTCTTTCTGTTTCTGCTTTTCCTTCTGTTTCTGCTTCTCCTTCTGCTTCTGCTTCTGCTTCTTGTCCTTCTCCTGGTTCTTCTCCTTCTGCTTCTCCTGCTTCTGCTTCTTCTGCTTTTCCTGCTTCTCTTTCTGCTTCTCCTTCTGGTTCTGCTCCTTCTCCTTCTTCCGTTTATTCTTCTGCTTCTCCCGCTTCTGCTTCTTCTGCTTCTCCTGCTTCTCGTTCTGCTTTTCTTCGTCGGCTTCTCTTTCTGTTTCTGCTTCTGCTTCTTCTGATTCTGATTCTTCTCCTTCTTCTTCTCCTTGTGCTTCTGCTTCTTCTGCATCTCCTACTTCTCCCTCTGCATCTCCTTCTGCTTGTGCTTTTCCTTCTGCTTCTTCTTCCCCTTCGGCTTCTCCTTCTCCTTCTTCTGCTTCTCCGTCTGCTTCTGCTTCTTCTTCTTTTCCTGCTTCTCCTTCTGCTTCTCCTTCTGTTTCTCCTTCTCGTTCTTCTGCTATTCCTTCTGCTTCTCTTTCTGCTTCTGCATCTTCAGCTTCTTCTGCTACTGCTTCTGCTTCTTCTGTTTCTTCTGCTTCTCCTTCTGCTTTTGCTTCTCTTTCTGCCTCTGCTTCTTCTTCTGGTCCTCCTTCTTCTTCTCCAGATTCTTCTTCTTCTGCTTCTCCAGCTTCTCCTTCTCCTTCAGGTTCTCCTTTTGCTTCTTCGGCTTCTTCTGCTTCTATTTCTGCTTCTCCTTCTGTTTCTGCTTCTCTTTCTGCTTCTGCTTCTTCTCCATCTTCTATTTCTTCTGATTCTGCTTCTCCTGCTTCTGCTACTCCTGCTTCTCCTTCGGTTTCTCTTTATGCTTCTCCTTCTCCTTCTCCTTCTTCTGCTTCTACTACTGCTTCTGCTTCTCCTTCTGCATCTTCTTCTGTTTCAATTTCTCCTTCTTCTGCCTTTCATTATGCTTCTGCTTCTCCTGCTTCTGCTCCTTCTGCTTCTCCTGCGTCTCCTTCTCCTTCTCTTTCTGCTTCTGCTTATCCTTCTGTTTCTCCTACGCCTAATCCTTTTCTTTCTCCTTCTTCTGCTTCTGCTTCTCCTGCTTCTTCTTCTTCTGCTTCTCCTACTTCTCCTTCTGCTTCTCCGTCTCATTCTCCTTCTCCTTCAATTTCTCCTTCCTGTGCTTCTCAATCTTCTTCTGCTTCTGCTTCTCCTGCTTCTGCTTCTTCTGTTTCTCCTTCTGCTTCTCCTTCTGCTTCTCTTTCAGCTTCTTATTCTGCTTCTGCTCCTCCTACTCCTAATCCTTCTCTTTCTCCTTCTTCTTCTTCTGCTTCTCGTTCTGCTTCTGCTTCTTCTGCTTGTTCTGTTTCTTCTGCTTCTGCTTTTCCAGCTTCTGCTGCTTCTGCTTCTCCTTCTGCTTCAGGTTCTCCTTCTGGTTCTTGGGCTTCTTCTGTTTCTTCTGCTTCTGCTTCTCCTGCTACTGCTTCTTCTGCTTCTCATTCTGCTTCTCCTTC
>NW_012287114.1:0-6948 GCF_000151885.1 Dipodomys ordii
TTCTTCTTCTTCTTCTTCTCTTCCGTCTGCTTCTGCCTTTCCTGCTTCTTCTGCTTCTACTGCTTCTCTTTCTGCTTGTCATTCTGCTTCTGCTTCTCCTATTGTTCCTGCTGTCCTTCCTTCTCCTTCTCCTTCTCCTACTTCTGCTTCTCCTTCTGCTTTTGCT
Organism: Dipodomys ordii; assembly: GCF_000151885.1. Lineage (NCBI taxonomy): Eukaryota > Metazoa > Chordata > Mammalia > Rodentia > Heteromyidae > Dipodomys > Dipodomys ordii. The sequence goes on from NW_012287114.1 coordinate 167, forward strand.
TCTTCTGCTTCTCCTGCTTCTCCTTCTGCATCTTCTTCTGCTTCTGCTTCTCCTTCTGCTGCTTCTTCTGCTTCTGCTTCTCCTTCTTCTGCTTCTCCTTCTGCTGCTCCTTCTGCTTCTCGTTCTGCTTCTGATTCTCCTTCTGCTCTTCCTACTCCTAATCCTACTCTTTCTCCTTCTCCTTCTTCTCCTTCTGCTTCTCGTTCTGCTTCTGCTACTGCTTCTTCTGCTTGTTCTGTTTCTTCTTCTTCAGGTCCTGCTTCTGCTTCTTCAGCTTCTTCTGTTTCTTGTGCTTCTGCTTCTCCTGCTACTGCTTCTTGTCCTTATCTTTCTCCTTCTGCTTCTGCTTCTGCTTCTTCTTCTGCTCCTTCTCCTTCTCGTTCTTCTTCTTCTTCTTCTTCTTCTTCTTCTTCTTCTTCTTCTTCTTCTTCTTCTTCTTCTTCTTCTTCTTCTTCTTCTTCTTCTTCTTCTTCTTCTTCTTCTTCTTCTCCTTCTTCTTCTTCTTCTTCTGCTTCTCCCGCTTCTGCTTCTTCTGCTTCTCCTTCCTTTCCTCTGCTTCTGCTTCTCCTTCTCCTTCTTCTGCTTCTCTTTCTGCTTCTGCTTCTTCTGATTCTCCAACTAATCCGTCTTCTTTTCCTTCTGTTTCTGCTTCTCTTTCTGCTTCTCCATCTTCTTCTGCTTCACCTTCTGCTGCTCCTTCTCCTTCTTCTGTTTCTCCCTCTGCTTCTGCTTCTGCTTCTTATGCTTCTTCTTGTTCTTCTGCTTCTGCTTCTCCTGCTTCTGCTTCTTATGCTTCTACTGCTTCTTCTTCTGCTTCTGCTTCTTCTGCTTCTACTTCTCTTTCTGCTTCTGCTTCTCCTGCTTGTTTTTCTGCTTCTTCTGCTGCTTCTCCTTCTGCTGCTTCTTCTACTTCTCCTTCTGCTTCTCTTTTTGCTTCTCTTTCTGCTTCTGCTTCTTCTGTTTCTCCTGCCTGAATTTCTGGTTCTACTTGTTCTGCTGCTTCTCCTTCTGCGTCTGCTTCTACTTCTGCTTCTGTTTCTGCTTCTTCTGCTTCTTCTCTTTCGGCTTCTCCTGCTTCTGCTTCTTGTTCATCTCCTGCTTTTCTTTCTGCTTCTCATTCCGCTTCTGCTTCTCCTTCTGCTTCTGCTTCTCCTCCTTCTCCTTCTCCTACTTCTGCTTCTCCTTCAGCTTCGGCTTCTTCTGTTTCTCCTGCTTCTCCTTCTGCATCTCCTTCTGCTTGTGCTTGTCCTTATGCTCCTTCTTCTTCTACTGCTTCTCCTTCTCCTTCTTTTGCTTCTGCTTTTCCTGCTTCTCCTTCTCCTTCTGCTTCTTCTGCTTCTCCTGCTTCTCCTTCTGCATCTTCTTCTGCTTCTGCTTCTCCTTCTCCTTCTTCTGCTTCTCCTTCTGCTTCTTCTTCTTCTGTTTTACCTGCTTCTCTTTCTGCTTCTCCTTCTGCTTCTCCTTCTGTTTCTCCTTCTCCTTCTTGTTCTTCTGCTTTTCCTTCGGCTTCTCCTTCTGCTTCAGCTACAACTGCTACTGCTTCTACTTCTTCTGTTTCTTCTGCTTCTCCTTCTGCTTTTGATTCTCTTTCTGCTTCTGCTTCTCCTTCAGCTTGTCATTCTGCTTCTCCAGATTCTGCTTCTTCTGCTTCTCCTGCTTCTCCTTCTGCTTCAGGTTCTGCTTCTGCTTCTTCGGATTCTTATGCTTCTGCTTCTCCTGCTTCTGCTTCTTCTGCTTCCCCTCCTTCTCTTTCTGCTTCTCCTTCTGTTTCTGCTTCTCCTTCTGCTTCTGCTTCTTGTCCTTCTGATTCTTCTACTTCTGCTTCTCCTGTTTCTGTATCTCCTGCTTCTCCTTCTGCTGCTCTTTCTGCTTCTCCTGCTGCTTTTCCGTCTCCTGCTCCTTCTTCTGCTTCTCTTTCTGCTTCTCATTCTGTTTCTCCTTCTCCTTCTCGTTCTTCTGCTTTTCCTTGTGGTTCTCCTTCTGCTTCTGCATCTTCTGCTTCTTCTGCTACTGCCTCTGCTTCTTCTGTTCCTTCTGCTTCTCCTTCTGCTTCTCCTTCTGGTTCTCCTTCTTCTTCTCCTGCTTCTGCTTCTTCTGCTTCTCCTGCTTCTCCTACTTCTCGTGCTGCTTCTCCTTCTGCGTCTCTTTCTGCTTCTGCTTATCCTTTTGCTTCTCCTACTCCTAATCTTTCTCTTTCGCCTTCTCCTGCTTCTCTTTCTGCTTCTCCTTCTGCTTCTCCTTCTGCTTCTGCTCTTCTCCTTCTTCTGTTTCTTTTGCTTCTATTTCTTCTGCTTCTTCTTCTTCTGTTTCTTCTGATTCTACTTCTGCTTCTCCTTCTTCTCCTCTTTCTGCTTCTACTTCTGCTTCTTCTGATTCTCCTGCTTCTCCTTCTTGTTCTCCTTCTGTTTCTGCTTCTCTTTATGCTTCTGCTTCTCCTTCTGCTGCTCCTTTTCCTTCTTCTGCTTCTCCCTCTGCTTCTTCTTCTGCTTCTTATGCTTATTCTTTTTCTTCCGCTTCTGCTTCTCCTGATTCTGCTTCTTCTGCTTCTACTGCTTCTCCTTACGCTTCTCCTTATGCTGCTTCTTCTTCTTCTTATTCGTCGTCTTCTTCTTCTTCTTCATCTTCTTCTCTTTCGTCAGCTTCTGCTTTTCCTGCTTCTTCTGCTTCTACTGCTTCTCTTTCTGCTTCTCATTCTGATCTGCTTCTCCTTCTGCTTCTCCTATTGCTTCTGCTGCCCTTCCTTCTCCTTCTTCTTCTCCTTCTCCTACTTCTGCTTCTCCTTCTGCTTCTTCTTCTTCTGCTTCTCCTGCTTCTCCTTCTGCAACTTCTTCTCCTTCTGCTTCTCCTTTTGCTGCTCCTTCTCCGTCTTCTCCTACTCCCTCTGATTCTGCTTCTTATGCTTATTCTTTTTCTTCTGCTTCTCCTGCTTCTGCTTCTTCTGCTTCTACTGCTTCTCCTTATGCTTCTCCTTCTTCTCCTTCTTCTTCTCCTTCTCCTTCTCCTTCTTCTTCTTCTTCTTCTTCTTCTTCTTCTTCTTCTTCTTCTTCTTCTTCTTCTTCTTCTTCTTCTTCTTCTTCTTCTTCTTCTTCTTCCTCTTCTCTTTCTTCTGCTTCTGTTTTCCTGCTTCTTCTGCTTCTACTGCTTCTCTTTCTGCTTCTCATTCTGCTTCTGCTTCTCCTTCTGCTTCTCCTATTGCTTCTGCGGCTCTTACTTCTCCTTCTCCTACTTCTACTTCTTCTTCTGCGTCTGCTTCTTCTGCTTCTCCAGCTTCTCCTTCTGCATCTTCTTCTGCTTCTTCTTCTCCTTCTGCTGCTTCTTCTGCTTTTGCTTCTCCTTCTGCTTCTTCTGCTTCTCTTTATGATTCTCCTTCTGCTTCTGCTTCTGTTTTTCCTTCTCCTTCTCTTTCTTCTGCTTTTCCTTCTGCTTTTCCTTCTGCTTCTGCTGCAACTGCTACTGCTTCTGCTTCTTCTGTTTCTTCTGCTTCTCCTGCTGCTTTTGATTCTCTTTCCGCTTCTGCTTCTCCTTCAGCTTCTCATTCTGCTTCTCCAGATTCTGCTTCTTCTGCTTCTCATTCTGCTTCAGGTTCTGCTTCTGCTTCTTCGGATTCTTATGCTTCTGCTTCTCCTGCTTCTGCTTCTTCTGCTTCTCCTGCTTCTCATTCTGCTTCTCCTTCTGTTTCTGCTTCTCCTTCTGCTTCTGCTTCTTGTTCTTCTCCTTCTCCTGTTTCTTCTGCTTCTGCTTCTCTTGTTTCTGCATCTCCTGCTTCTCCTTCTGCTGCTCTTTCTGCCTCTCCTGCTGCTTTTCCTTCTACTGCTTCTTCTTCTGCTTCTCTTTCTGCTTCTCCTTCTGTTTCTCCTTCTCCTTCTCGTTCTTCTGCTTTTACTTCTGCTTCTCCTTCTGCTTCTGCATCTTCTGCTTCTTCTGCTACTGCCTCTGCTTCTTCTGTTTCTTCTGCTTCTCCTTCTGCTTTTGCTTCTCTTTTGCTTCAGCTTCTCCTTGTGCTTCTCCAGATTCTGCTTCTTCTGCTTCTCCTGTATCTCCTTATGCTTCAGGTTCTGCTTCTGCTTCTTCGGCTTCTTCTGCTTCTGCTTCTCCTGCTGCTGCTTCTTCTGCTTCTCGTGCTTCTCTTTCTGCTTTTCCTTCTGTTTCTGCTTCTCCTTCTGCTTCTTCTCCTTCTGTTTCTTCTGCTTCTGCTTCTCCTTCTTCTGCTTCTCCTGCTTCTCGTTCTGCTTCTCTTTCTGCTTCTCCTTCTCCTTCTTCTGCTTCTCCTTCTGCTTCGGCTTCTCCTTCTGCTTCTGCTTCAATTTCTCCTTCTGCTTCTCATTCTGCTTCTGCGTCTTCTGTTTCTCCTGCTTCTCCTGCTTCTCCTACTTCTCGTGCTGCTTTTCCTTCTGCGTCTCTTTCTGCTTCTGCTTATCCTTTTGCTTCTCCTACTCCTAATCCTTCTCTCTCGCCTTCTCCGTCTTCTTCTTCTGCTTCTCCTGCTGCTTCTGCTTCTGCTTATTCTACTATTACTGTTTCTTCTGCTTCTGCTTCAGATTGTGCTTCTTCTGTTTCTCCTTCTGCTTCAGATTATGATTCTGCTTCTTCGGCTTCGCCTGTTTCTTCTGCTTCTGCTTCTCCTGCTTCTCCTGCTTCTCTTTCTGCTTCTCCTTCTGCTTCTGCTTCTCCTTCTGCTCCTGCTTCTGTTCTTCTCCTTCTTCTGTTTTTTTGCTTCTGGTTCTTCTGCTTCTTCTTCTTCTGTTTCTTCTGATGCTACTTCTGCTTCTCCTTCTTCTCCTTCTCTTTCTGCTTCTACTTCTGCTTCTTCTGATTCTCCTGCTTCTCCTTCTTGTTCTCCTTCTGTTTCCTCTTCTCATTCTGCTTCTGCTTTTCCTTCTGCTGCTCCTTCTCCTTATCCTTCTTCTGATTCTCCCCCTGCTTCTGCTTCTGCTTCTTTTGCTTATTCTTTTTCTTCTGCTTCTGCTTCTCCTGCTTCTGCTTTTTCTGCTTCTACTGCTTCTCCTTATGCTTCTCCTTATGCTTCTCCTTATGCTTCTCCTTATGCTTCTTCTTCTTCTTCTTCTTCTTCTTCTTCTTCTTCTTCTTCTTCTTCTTCTTCTTCTTCTTCTTCTTCTTCTTCTTCTTCTTCTTCTTCTGCTTCTGCTTCTCCCGCTTCTGCTTCTTCTGCTTCTCCTGCTTGTCCTTCTGCTTCTGCTTCTCCTTTTCCTTCTTCTGCTTCTCTTTCTGCTTCTGCTTCTGCTTCTTCTGATTCTCCAACTTCTCCTTCTCCTTCTCCTTCTGTTTCTGCTTCTTTTTCTGCATCTGCATCTCCTTCTGCTTCAACTTCTGCTGCTCCTTCTCCTTCTTCTTTTTCTCCCTCTGCTTCGGCTTCTGCTTCTTATGCTTCTTTTTTTCTTCTGCTTCTGCTTCTTCTGCTTCTACTGCTTCTGCTTCTTCTGCTTCTACTTCTCTTTCTGATTCTGCTTCTCCTGCTTGATTTTCTGCTTCTTCTGCTGCTTCTCCTTCTACTGCTTCTTCTACTTCTCCTTCTGCTTCTCTTTTTGCTTCTCCTTCTGCTTCTGCTTCTTCTGTTTCTCCTGCCTGAAATTCTGGTTCTACTTCGTCTGCTGCTTCTTCTTCTACTTCTGCTTCTACTTCTGCTTCTTCTCCTTCTTCTCTTTCGGCTTCTCCTGCTTCTGCATCTTGTGCTTCTCCTTCTTCTCTTTCTGCTTCTCATTCCGCTTCTGCTTGTCCTTCTGCTTCTACTTCTCCTCCTTCTCCTTCTCCTACTTCTGCTTCTCCTTCAGCTTCTGATTCTTCTGCTTCTCCTTCTTCTCCTTCTGCATCTCCTTCTGCTTGTGCTTGTGCTTATGTTTCGTCTTCTGCCTCTGCTTCTCCTTCTCCTTCTTTTGCTTCTCCTTTTGCTTCTGCTTCTTCTGCTTTTCCTGCTTCTCCTTCTGCTTCTGCTTCTTCTGCTTCTCCTTCTGCATCTTCTTCTGCTTCTGCTTCTCCTTCTCCTTCTTCTGCTTCTCCTTCTGCTTCTTCTTCTTCTGCTTTACCTGCTTCTCTTTTTGCTTCTCCTTTTCTTCTCCTGTATCTCCTTCTCCTCGTTCTTCTGCTTTTCCTTCTGCTTCTCCTTCTGCTTCTGGTACAACTGCTACTGCTTCTAATTCTTCTGAATCTTCTGCTTCCCTTTCTGCTTTTGATTCTCTTTCTGCTTCTGCTTCTCCTTCTGCTTCTCATTCTGCTTCTCCAGATTCTGCTTCTACTGCTTCTCATGCTTCTCCTTCTGCTTCAGGTTCTACTTCTTCTTCTTCGGATTCTTATGCTTCTGCTTCTCCTGTTTCTGCTTCTCCTGTTTCTCCTTCTGCTGCCCTTTCTGCTTCTCCTGTTGCTTTTCCTTCTCCTGCTCCTTCTTCTGCTTCTCTTTCTGCTTCTCCTTTTGTTTCTCCTTCTCCTTCTCCTCGTTCTTCTGCTTTTCCTTCTGCTTCTCCTTCTGCTTCTGCATCTTCTGCTGCTTCTGCTACTGCTTCTGCTTCTTCTGTTTCTTCTACTTCTCCTCCTGCTTCTCCTTCTGCTTTTGCTTCTCTTTCTGCTTCTGCTTCTCCTTCTGCTTCTCCAGATTCTGCTTCTTCTCCTTCTCCCGCTTCTCCTTCTGCTTCAGGTTCTGCTTCTCCTTCTTCGTCTTCTTCTGCTTCTGATTCTCCTGCTGCTGCTTCTTCTGCTTCTCCTGCTTCTCCTTCTGCTTTTCCTTCTATTTCTGCTTCTCCTTCTGCTTCTCCTTCTTGTCCTTCTCCTGT
>NW_012287115.1:0-9510 GCF_000151885.1 Dipodomys ordii
TCACTGCTTGTGTTTCTTCTGCTTCTCCTTCTGATTTTGCTTCTCTTTCTGCTTCTGCTTCTCCTACTGCTTCTGCAGATTCTGCTTCTTCTGCTTCTTCTTCTGCTTCAGGTTCTGCTTCTGCTTCTTCGGATTCTTATGCTTCTGCTTCACCTGCTTCTGCTTCTTCTGCTTCCCCTCCTTCTCTTTCTGCTTCTCCTTTTGTTTCTGCTTCTCCTTCTCCTTCTGCTTCTTCTCCTTCTTCTGTTTCTTCTGCTTCTGCTTCTCCTGCTTCTGCTTCTCCTGCTTCTCGTTCTGCTTCTCTTTCTGCTTTTCTTTCTGCTTCTCCTTCTCCTTCTTCTTCTTCTCCTTCTGCTTCTGCTTCAATTTTTCCTTCTGCTTCTCATTCTGTTTCTGCGTCTTCTGTTTCTTCTGCTTCTCCTGCTTCTGCTTCTCCTGCTTCTCCTACTTTTCGTGCTGCTTTTTCTTCTGCCTCTCTTTCTGCTTCTGCTTATCCTTTTGCTTCTCCTACTCCTAATCCTTCTCTCTCGCCTTCTCCGTCTTCTTCTTCTGCTTCTCCTGCTGCTTCTGCTTCTGCTTATTCTACTATTTCTGATTCTTCTGCTTCTGCTTCAGATTGTGCTTCTTCTGTTTCTCCTTCTGCTTCAGATTCTGCTTCTGCTTCTTCGGATTCTTCTGTTTCTTCTGCTTCTCCTGCTTCTTCTGCGTCTCCTCCTTCTCTTTCTGCTTCTCCTTCTGCTTCTGCTTCTCCTTCTGCTTCTGCTTCTGCTCTTCTCCTTTTTCTGTTTCTTTTGCTTCTGTTTCTTCTGCTTCTTATTCTTCTGTTTCTTCTGATTCTACTTCTGCTTCTTCTGATTCTCCTGCTTCTCCTTTTGTTGTCCTTCTGTTTGTGCTTCTCTTTCTGCTTCTGCTTCTCCTTCTGCTGCTCCTTCTCCTTCTGCTTCTGCTTCTCCCAGTGCTTCTGCTTCTGCTTCTTTTGTTTATTCTTTTTCTTCTGCTTCTGCTTCTCCTGCTTCTTCTTCTTCTCCTTCTACTGCTTCTCCTTATGCTTCTCCTTATGCTTCTCCTTATGCTTCTCCTTATGCTTCTCCTTATGCTGCTCCTTATGCTTCTCATTATGCTTCTCCTTATGCTTCTTCTTCTTCTTCTTCTTCTTCTTCTTCTTCTTCTTCTTCTTCTTCTTCTTCTTCTTCTTCTTCTTCTTCTTCTTCTTCTCTTCCGTCTGCTTCTGCCTTTCCTGCTTCTTCTGCTTCTACTGCTTCTCTTTCTGCTTGTCATTCTGCTTCTGCTTCTCCTATTGCTCCTGCTGCCCTTACTTCTCCTTCTCCTTCTCCTACTTCTGCTTCTCCTTCTGCTTTTGCTTCTTCTGCTTCTCCTGCTTCTCCTTCTGCATCTTCTTCTGCTTCTTCTTCTCCTTCTGCTGCTTCTTCTGCTTCTGCTTCTCCTTCTTCTGCTTCTCCTTCTGCTGCTCCTTCTGCTTCTCGTTCTGCTTCTGATTCTCCTTCTGCTCTTCCTACTCCTAATCCTACTCTTTCTCCTTCTCCTTCTTCTTCTACTGCTTCTCGGTCTGCTTCTGCTACTGCTTCTTCTGCTTGTTCTGTTTCTTCTGCTTCAGGTCCTGCTTCTGCTTCTTCAGCTTCTTCTGTTTCTTGTGCTTCTGCTTCTCCTGCTACTGCTTCTTCTCCTTATCTTTCTGCTTCTCCTTCTGCTTCTGCTTCTCCTTCTCCCTCTCGTTCTTCTTCTTCGTCTTCTTCTTCATCATCTTCTTCTTCTTCATCTTCTACTACTTCTACTCTACTTTCTTCTTTCTTCTTCTTCTTCTTCTTCTTCTTCTTCTTCTTCTTCTTCTTCTTCTTCTTCTTCTATTTCTTCTTCTTCTTCTCCTTCTTCTTCTTCTTCTTCTGCTTCTCCCGCTTCTGCTTCTTCTGCTTCTCCTTCCTTTCCTCTGCTTCTGCTTCTCTTTCTCCTTCTTCTGCTTCTCTTTCTGCTTCTGCTTCTCCTGATTCTCCAACTAATCCTTCTTCTTTTCCTTCTGTTTCTGCTTCTCTTTCTGCTTCTCCATCTCCTTCTGCTTCACCTTCTGCTGCTCCTTCTCCTTCTTCTGTTTCTCCCTCTGCTTCTGCTTCTGCTTCTTATGCTTCTTCTTCTTCTTCTGCTTCTCCTGCTTCTGCTTCTTATGCTTCTACTGCTTCTTCTGCTTCTGCTTCTTCTGCTTCTACTTCTCTTTCTGCTTCTGCTTCTCCTGCTTGTTTTTCTGCTTCTTCTGCTGCTTCTCCTTCTGCTGCTTCTTCTACTTCTCCTTCTGCTTCTCTTTTTGCTTCTCTTTCTGCTTCTGCTTCTTCTGTTTCTCCTGCCTGAATTTCTGGTTCTACTTCTTCTGCTGCTTCTCCTTCTGCTTCTGCTTCTACTTCTGCTTCTGTTTCTGCTTCTTCTGCTTCTTCTCTTTCGGCTTCTCCTGCTTCTGCTTCTTGTGCATCTCCTGCTTTTCTTTCTGCTTCTCATTCCGCTTCTGCTTCTCCTTCTCCTTCTGCTTCTCCTCCTTCTCCTTCTCCTACTTCTGCTTCTCCTTCAGCTTCTGCTTCTTCTGTTTCTCCTGTTTCTCCTTCTGCATCTCCTTCTGCTTGTGCTTGTCCTTATGCTCCTTCTTCGTCTGCTGCTTCTCCTTCTCCTTCTTTTGCTTCTGCTTCTTCTGCTTTTCCTGCTTCTCCTTCTGCTTCTGCTTCTTCTGCTTCTCCTGCTTCTCCTTCTGCATCTTCTTCTGCTTCTGCTTCTCCTTCTTCTGCTTCTCCTTCTGCTTCTTCTTCTTCTTCTTCTGCTTTACCTGCTTCTCTTTCTGCTTCTCCTTCTGCTTCTCCTTCTGTTTCTCCTTCTCCTTCTTGTTCTTCTGCTTTTCCTTCGGCTTCTCCTTCTGCTTCAGCTACAACTGCTACTGCTTCTACTTCTTCTGTTTCTTCTGCTTCTCCTTCTGCTTTTGATTCTCTTTCTGCTTCTGCTTCTCCTTCAGCTTGTCATTCTGCTTCTCCAGATTCTGCTTCTTCTGCTTCTCCTGCTTCTCCTTCTGCTTCAGGTTCTGCTTCTGCTTCTTCGGATTCTTATGCTTCTGCTTCTCCTGCTTCTGCTTCTTCTGCTTCCCCTCCTTCTCTTTCTGCTTCTCCTTCTGGTTCTTGTCCTTCTCCTGATTCTTCTACTTCTGCTTCTCCTGTTTCAGTATCTCCTGCTTCTCCTTCTGCTGCTCTTTCTGCTTCTCCTGCTGCTTTTCCGTCTCCTGCTCCTTCTTCTGCTTCTCTTTCTGCTTCTCCTTCTGTTTCTACTTCTCCTTCTCTTTCTTCTGCTTTTCCTTGTGCTTCTCCTTCTGCTTCTGCATCTTCTGCTTCTTCTGCTACTGCCTCTGCTTCTTCTGTTTCTTCTGCTTCTCCTTCTGCTTTTGCTTCTCTTTCTGCTTCTGCTTCTCCTTCTGGTTCTCCTTCTTATTCTCCTTCTTCTGCTTCTTCTGCTTCTCCTGCTTCTCCTACTTCTCGTTCTGCTTCTTCTTCTGCGTCTCTTTCTGCTTCTGCTTATCCTTTTGCTTCTCCTACTCCTAATCTTTCTCTTTCGCCTTCTCCTTCTTCTTCTTCTGCTTTTCCTGCTGCTTCTGCTTCTGCTTATTGTACTATTTCTGTTTCTTCTGCTTCTTCTTCACATTGTGCTTCTTCTGTTTCTCCTGCTTCAGATTCTGCTTCTGCTTCTTCGGCTTCTCCTGTTTCTTCGGCTTCTGCTTCCTCTACTTCTCCTGCTTCTCTTTCTGCTTCTGCTTCTGCTTCTGCTCTTCTCCTTCTTCTGTTTCTTTTGCTTCTGTTTCTTCTGCTTCTTCTTCTTCTGTTTCTTCTGATTCTACTTCTGCTTCTCCTTCTTCTCCTCTTTCTGCTTCTACTTCTGCTTCTTCTGATTCTCCTGCTTCTCCTTCTTGTTCTCCTTCTGTTTCTACTTCTCTTTTGCTTCTGCTTCTCCTTCTGCTGCTCCTTCTCCTTCTTCTGCTTCTCCCACTGCTTCTTCTTCTGCTTCTTTTGCTTATTCTTTTTCTTCCGCTTCTGCTTCTCCTGATTCTGCTTCTTCTGCTTCTACTGCTTCTCCTTACGCTTCTCCTTATGCTGCTGCTTCTTCTTCTTCGTCGTCGTCTTCTTCTTCTTCTTCATCTTCTTCTCTTTCGTCTGCTTCTGCTTTTCCTGCTTCTTCTGCTTCCACTGCTTCTCTTTCTCCTTCTCATTCTGCTTCTGCTTCTCCTTCTGCTTCTCCTATTGCTTCTGCTGCCCTTCCTTCTCCTTCTCTTTCTCCTTCTCCTACATCTGCTTCTCCTTCTGCTTCTTCTTCTTCTGCTTCTCCTTCTGCATCTTCTTCTCCTTCTGCTTCTCCTTTTGCTGCTCCTTCTCCGTCTTCTCCTACTCCCTCTGATTCTGCTTCTTATGCTTATTCTTTTTCTTCTGCTTCTCCTGCTTCTGCTTCTTCTGCTTCTACTGCTTCTCCTTATGCTTCTCCTTCTTCTCCTTCTCCTTCTCCTTCTTCTTCTTCTTCTTCTTCTCCTTCTTCTTCTTCTTCTTCTTCTTCTTCTTCTTCTTCTTCTTCTTCTTCTTCTTCTTCTTCTTCTTCTTCTTCTTCTTCTTCTTCTTCTTCTTCTTCTTCTTCTTCTCCTCTTTCTTCTGCTTCTGTTATTCCTGCATCTTCTGTTTCTTCTGCTTCTCATTCTGCTTCTCATTCTGCTTCTCATTCTGATTCTGCTTCTCCTTCTGCTTCTCTTATTGCTTCTGCTGCTCTTCTTTCTCCTTCTACTACTTCTACTTCTCTTTTAGCTTCTGCTTCTTCTGCTTCTCCTGCTTCTCCTTCTGCATCTTCTTCTGCTTCTGCTTCTCCTTCTGCTTCTCCTTCTGCTTCTTCTGCTTCTCCTTATGATTCTCCTTCTGCTTCTGCTTCTGTTTCTCCTTCTCCTTCTCGTGCTTCTGCTTTTCCTTCTGCTTCTCCTTCTGCTTCTGCTGCAACTGCTACTGCTTCGGCTTCTTCTGTTTCTTCTGCTTCTCTTTCTGCTTTTGATTCTCTTTCTGCTTCTGCATCTCCTTCAGCTTGTCATTCTGCTTCTCCAGATTCTGCTTTTCCTGCTTCTCCTGCTTCTCCTTCTGCTTCAGGTTCTGCTTCTGCTTCTTCGGATTCTTATGCTTCTGCTTCTCCTGCTGCTGCTTCTTCTGCTTCCCCTCCTTCTCTTTCTGCTTCTCCTTCTGTTTCTGCTTCTCCTTCTGCTTCTGCTTCTTGTCCTTCTCCTGTTTCTTCTGCTTCTGCTTCTCCTGCTTCTGCTTCTTCTGCTTTTCGTGCTTCTCTTTCTGCTTCTCCTTCTGCTTCTGCTTCTCCTTCTGCTTCTGCTCCTTCTCCTTCTTCTGTTCTTCTTCTGCTTCTCCCGCTTCTGCTTCTTCTGCTTCTCGTTCTGCTTCTCTTTGTCGGCTTCTCTTTCTACTTCTGCTTCTGCTTCTTCAGATTCTGCTTCTTCTCCTTCTTCTTCTCCTTCTGCTTCCCCTGCTTCTCCTTCTGCATCTCCTTCTGCTTGTGCTTGTCCTTCTGCTTCTGCTTCTTTTCTGCTTCTGCTTCTCCTTCTCCTTCTTCTGCTTCTCTGTCTGCTTCTGCTTCTTCTGCTTTTCCTGATTCTCTTTCTGCTTCTCCTTCTGCTTCTCCTTCTGTTTCTCCTTCTCCTTCTCGTTCTTCTGCTATTCCTTCTGCTTCTCTTTCTGCTTCTGCATCTTCAGGTTCTTCTGCTACTGCTTCTGCTTCTTCTGTTTTTTCTGTTTCTTCTTCTGCTTCTCCTTCTGCTTTTGCTTCACTTTCTGCTTCTGCTTCTCCTTCTGGTTCTCCTTCTTCTTCTCCAGATGCTCCTTCTTCTGCTTCTCCTGCTTCTCCTTGTGCTTCAGGTTCTGCTTCTGCTTCTTCGGCTTCTTCTCCTTCTATTTCTGCTTCTCCTTCTGTTTCTGCTTCTCTTTCTGCTTCTTCTTCTTCTCCTTCTTCTACTTCTCCTGCTTCTGCTTCTCATGCTTCTCCTTCTGTTTCTCTTTATGCTTATCCTTCTCCTTCTCCTTCTTCTGCCTCTCCTTCTGCTTCTGCTTCTTATTCTGCATCTTCTTCTGTTTCAATTTCTCCTTCTTCTGCTTTTCATTCTGCTTCTGCTTCTCCTGCTTATGCTTCTTCTGCTTCTCCTTCTCATTCTCCTTCTCTTTCTGCTTCTGCTTATCATTTTGTTTCTCCTACTCCTAATACTTCTCGTTCTCCTTCTCCTTCTTCTTCTGCTTCTCCTGCTGCTTCTTCTTCTGCTTCTTCTGCTTTTTCTGTTTCTTCTTCTTCAGCTTCAGCTTCTGCTTCTTCTGCTTCTCCTTCTGCTTCTGCTTCTCCTTCTGCTTCTGCTTCTGCTCTTCTCCTTCTTCTGTTTCTTCTGCTTCTGCTTCTCCTGCTTCTTCTTCTTCTGCTTCTCCTACTTCTCTTTCTGCTTCTCCGTCTCATTCTCCTTCTCCTTCAATTTCTCCTTCTTGTGCTTCTTATTCTGCTTCTGCTTCTCCTGTTTCTGCTTCTTCTGTTTCTCCTTCTGCTTCTCTTTCTGCTTCTAATTATGCTTCTGCTCCTCCTACTCCTACTCCTTCTCTTTCTCCTTCTTCTTCTTCCGCTTCTCGTTCTGCTTTTGCTACTGCTTCTTCTCCTTGTTCTATTTCTTCTGCTTCTGCTTTTCCAGCTTCTGCTGCTTCTGCTTCCCCTTCTGCTTCTGCTTCTCTTTCTGCTTCTTGGGCTTCTTCTTTTTCTTCTGCTTCTGCTTCTCCTGCTACTGCTTCTTCTGCTTCTCTTTCTGCTTCTCCTTCTGCTTCTCCTTCTGCTCCTTCTCCTTCTTCTGTTTCTTCTTCTTCTGCTGCTTCTTCCGCTTCTGCTTCTTCTGCTTCTCCTGCTTGTCCTTCTGCTTCTGCTTCTCCTTCTCCTTCTTCTGCTTCTCTTTCTGCTTCTGCTTCTGCTCCTTCTGATTCTCCAACTTCTCCTTCTCCTTCTCCTTCTGTTTCTGCTTCTCTTTCTCCTTCTGCATCTCCTTCTGCTTCACCTTCTGCTGCTCCTTCTCCTTCTTCTTTTTCTCCCTCTGCTTCGGCTTCTGCTTCTTATGCTTCTTTATCTCTTCTGCTTCTGCTTCTCCTGCTTCTGCTTCTTATGCTTCTACTGCTTCTTCTTCTGCTTCTGCTTCTTCTGATTCTTCTGCTTCTACTTCTCTTTCTGCTTCTGCTTCTCCTGCTTGTTTTTCTGCTTCTTCTACTGCTTCTCCTTCTGCTGCTTCTTCTACTTCTCTTTCTGCTTCTCTTTCTGCTTCTGCTTCTGCTTCTTCTGTTTCTCCTGCCTGAATTTCTGGTTATACTTCTTCTGCTGCTTCTCCTGCTGCTTCTCCTTCTGCTTGTGCTTCTCCTTCTGCTTCAGTTTCTGCTTCTTCTACTTCTTCTTTTTCGGCTTCTCCTGCTTCTGCATCTTGTGCTTCTCCTGCTTCTCTTTCTGCTTCTCATTCCGCTTCTGCTTGTCCTTCTGCTTCTGCTTCTGCTTCAATTTCTCCTTCTGCTTCTCATTCTGCTTCTGCGTCTTCTGTTTCTTCTGCTTCTCCTGCTTCTGCTTCTCCTGCTTCTCCTACTTCTCGTGCTTCTTCTCCTTCTGCGTCTCTTTCTGCTTCTGATTATCCTTTTGCTTCTCCTACTGCTAATCCTTCTCTTTCGAATTCTCCGTCTTCTTCTTCTGCTTCTCCTGCTGCTTTTGCTTCTGCTTATTCTACTATTTCTGTTTCTTCTGATTCTGCTTCAGATTGTGCTTCTTCCATTTCTCCTTCTGCTTCAGATTGTGCTTCTGCTTCTTCGGCTTTTCCTGTTTCTTCTGCTTCTGCTTCTCCTGCTTCTCCTGCTTCTCTTTCTGCTTCTCCTTTTGCTTCTGCTTTTCTTTCTGCTGCTTCTGCTCTTCTCCTTCTTCTGTTTGTTTTGCTTCTTCTTCTTCTTCTTCTTCTGTTTCTTCTCATTCTACTTCTGCTTCTCCTTCTTCTCCTTCTCTTTCTCCTTTTGCTTCTGCTTCTTCTGCTTCTCCTGCTTCTCCTTCTGCATCTTCTTTTGCTTCTGCTTCTCCTTCTGCTGCTTCTTCTGCTTCTGCTTCTCCTTCTGCGTCTTCTGCTTCTCCTTCTGCTTCTGCTTCTGTTTCTCCTTCTCCTTTTCGTTCTCCTGCTTTTAATTCGCCTTCTCCTTCTGCTTCTGCTGAAACTGCTTCTGCTTCTGCTTCTTCTGTTTCTTCTGCTTCTCCTTCTGCTTTTGATTCTCTTTCTGCTTCTGCTTCTCCTTCAGCTTGTCATTCTGCTTCTCCAGATTCTGCTTCTTCTGCTTCTCCTGCTTCTCCTTCTGCTTCAGGTTCTGCTTCTGATTCTTCGGATTCTTATGCTTCTGCTTCTCCTGCTTCTGCTTCTTCTGCTTCCCCTCCTTCTCTTTCTGCTTCTCCTTCTGTTTCTGCTTCTCCTTCTGCTTCTGCTTCTTGTCCTTCTCCTGTTTCTTCTGCTTCTGCTTCTCCTGCTTCTGCTTTTTCTGCTTTTCCTGCTTCTCTTTCTGCTTCTCCTTCTGCTCCTGCTTCTCCTTCGCCTTCTGCTCCTTCTCCTTCTTCTGTTTCTTCTTCTTCTGCTTCTCCCGCTTCTGCTTCTTCTGCTTCTCCTGCTTCTCGTTCTGCTTCTCTTCGTCGGCTTCTCTTCCTACTTCTGCTTCTGCTTCTTCTGCTTCTGCCTCTTCTCTTTAGTTCTTCTCCTTCTGCTTCTGCTTCTTCTCCTTCTCCTGCTTCTCCTTCTGCATCTCCTTCTTCTTGTGCTTTTCCTTCTGCTTCTTCTTCTGCTTCTGAAACTCCTTCTCCTTCTTCTGCTTCTCCGTCTGCTTCTGCTTCTTCTGCTTTTCCTGATTCTCTTTCTGCTTCTCCTTCTGCTTCTCCTTCTGTTTCTCCTTCTCGTTCTTCTGCTATTTCTTGTGCTTCTTTTTCTGCTTCTACATCTTCAGCTTCTTCTGCTACTGCTTGTGTTTCTTCTGTTTCTTCTGCTTCTTTTGCTTCTCTTTCTGCTTCTGCTTCTCCTTCTGCTTCTGCAGATTCTGCTTCTTCTGCTTCTTCTTCTGCTTCAGGTTCTGCTTCTGCTTCTTCGGATTCTTATGCTTCTGCTTCTCCTGCTTCTGCTTCTTCTGCTTCCCCTCCTTCTCTTTCTGCTTCTCCTTCTGTTTCTGCTTCTCCTTCTGCTTCTGCTTCTTCTCCTTCTTCTGTTTCTTCTGCTTCTGCTTCTCCTGCTTCTGCTTCTCCTGCTTCTCGTTCTGCTTCTCTTTCTGCTTTTCTTTCTGCTTCTCCTTCTCCTTCTTCTGCTTCTCCTTCTGCTTCTGCTTCAATTTCTCCTTCTGCTTCTCATTCTGCTTCTGCGTCTTCTGTTTCTTCTGCTTCTCCTGCTTCTGCTTCTCCTGCTTCTCCTACTTCTCGTGCTGCTTT
>NW_012287116.1:0-2500 GCF_000151885.1 Dipodomys ordii
CTCCTACTTCTCGTGCTGCTTCTCCTTCTGCGTCTCTTTCTGCTTCTGCTTATCCTTTTGCTTCTCCTACTCCTAATCTTTCTCTTTCGCCTTCTCCTTCTTCTTCTTCTTCTGCTTTTCCTGCTGCTTCTGCTTCTGCTTTTTGTACTATTTCTGTTTCTTCTGCTTCTTCTTCACATTGTGCTTCTTCTGTTTCTCCTGCTTCAGATTCTGCTTCTGCTTCTTCGACTTCTCCTGTTTCTTCTGCTTCTGCTTCTTCTACTTCTCCTGCTTCTCTTTCTGCTTCTCCTTCTGCTTCTGCTTCTGCTCTTCTCCTTCTTCTTTTCTTTTGCTTCTGTTTCTTCTGCTTCTTCTTCTTCTGTTTCTTCTGATTCTACTTCTGCTTCTCCTTCTTCTCCTCTTTCTGCTTCTACTTCTGCTTCTTCTGATTCTCCTGCTTCTCCTTCTTGTTCTCCTCCTGTTTCTGCTTCTCTTTCTGCTTCTGCTTCTCCTTCTGCTGCTCCTTTTCCTTCTTCTGCTTCTCCCTCTGCTTCTTCTTCTGCTTCTTATGCTTATTCTTATTCTTCCACTTCTGCTTCTCCTGATTCTGCTTCTTCTGCTTCTACTGCTTCTCCTTACGCTTCTCCTTATGCTGCTGCTTCTTCTTCTTCTTCGTCGTCTTCTTCTTCTTCTTCATCTTCTTGTCTTTCGTCAGCTTCTGCTTTTCCTGCTTCTTCTGCTTCTACTGCTTCTCTTTCTGCTTCTCATTCTGTTCTGCTTCTCCTTCTGCTTCTCCTATTGCTTCTGCTGCCCTTCCTTCTCCTTCTCCTTCTCCTTCTCCTACTTCTGCTTCTCCTTCTGCAACTTCTTCTCCTTCTGCTTCTCCTTCTCCTTCTGCAACTTCTTCTCCTTCTGCTTCTCCTTTTGCTGCTTATGATTATTCTTTTTCTTCTGCTTCTCCTGCTTCTGCTTCTTCTGCTTCTACTGCTTCTCCTTATGTTTCTCCTTCTTCTCCTTCTTCTTCTCCTTCTCCTTCTTCTTCTTCTTCTTCTTCTTCTTCTTCTTCTTCTTCTTCTTCTTCTTCTTCTTCTTCTTCTTCTTCTTCTTCTTCTTCTTCTTCTTCTTCTTCTTCTTCTTCTTCTTCTTCTTCCTCTTCTCTTTCTTCTGCTTCTGTTTTCCTGCTTCTTCTGCTTCTACTGCTTCTCTTTCTGCTTCTCATTCGGCTTCTGCTTCTCCTTCTGCTTCTCCTATTGCTTCTGCGGCTCTTACTTCTCCTTCTCCTACTTCTACTTCTTCTTCTGCGTCTGCTTCTTCTGCTTCTCCAGCTTCTCCTTCTGCATCTTCTTCTGCTTCTTCTTCTCCTTCTGCTGCTTCTTCTGCTTTTGCTTCTCCTTCTGCTTCTTCTGCTTCTCTTTATGATTCTCCTTCTGCTTCTGCTTCTGTTTTTCCTTCTCCTTCTCTTTCTTCTGCTTTTCCTTCTGCTTTTCCTTCTGATTCTGCTGCAACTGCTACTGCTTCTGCTTCTTCTGTTTCTTCTGCTTCTCCTGCTGCTTTTGATTCTCTTTCCGCTTCTGCTTCTCCTTCAGCTTCTCATTCTGCTTCTCCAGATTCTGCTTCTTCTGCTTCTCATTCTGCTTCAGGTTCTGCTTCTGCTTCTTCGGATTCTTATGCTTCTGCTTCTCCTGCTTCTGCTTCTTCTGCTTCTCCTGCTTCTCATTCTGCTTCTGCTTCTGTTTCTGCTTCTCCTTCTGCTTCTGCTTCTTGTTCTTCTCCTGTTTCTTCTGCTTCTGCTTCTCTTGTTTCTGCATCTCCTGCTTCTCCTTCTGCTGCTCTTTCTGCCTCTCCTGCTGCTTTTCCTTCTACTGCTTCTTCTTCTGCTTCTCTTTCTGCTTCTCCTTCTGTTTCTCCTTCTCCTTCTCGTTCTTCTGCTTTTACTTCTGCTTCTCCTTCTGCTTCTGCATCTTCTGCTTCTTCTGCTACTGCCTCTGCTTCTTCTGTTTCTTCTGCTTCTCCTTCTGCTTTTGCTTCTCTTTTGCTTCAGCTTCTCCTTGTGCTTCTCCAGATTCTGCTTCTTCTGCTTCTCCTGTATCTCCTTATGCTTCAGGTTCTGCTTCTGCTTCTTCGGCTTCTTCTGCTTCTGCTTCTCCTGCTGCTGCTTCTTCTGCTTCTCCTGCTTCTCTTTCTGCTTTTCCATCTGTTTCTGCTTCTCCTTCTACTTCTTCTCCTTCTGTTTCTTCTGCTTCTGCTTCTCCTGCTTCTGCTTCTCCTGCTTCTCGTTCTGCTTCTCTTTCTGCTTCTCCTTTCTCTCCTTCTGCTTCTGCTTCAATTTCTCCTTCTGCTTCTCATTCTGCTTCTGCGTCTTCTGTTTCTCCTGCTTCTCCTGCTTCTCCTACTTCTCGTGCTGCTAAACCTTCTGCGTCTCTTTCTGCTTCTGCTTATCCTTTTGCTTCTCCTACTCCTAATCCTTCTCTCTCGCCTTCTCCGTCTTCTTCTTCTGCTTCTCCTGCTGCTTCTGCTTCTG
>NW_012287117.1:0-2058 GCF_000151885.1 Dipodomys ordii
AACCTTCTCCTTCTTCCTTCTTCTATTTCTGCTTCTCTTTCTGCTTCTGCATCTCCTTCTGCTTCACCTTCTGCTGCTCCTTCTCCTTCTTCTGTTTCTCCCTCTGCTTCTATTCTGCTTCTTATGCTACTTCTTTTTCTTCTGCTTCTGCTTCTCCTGCTTCTGCTTCTTATGCTTCTACTGCTTCTTCTTCTGGTTCTGCTTCTTCTGCTTCTACTTCTCTTTCTGCTTCTGCTTCTCCTGCTTGTTTTTCTGCTTCTTCTGCTGCTTCTCCTTCTGCTGCTTCTTATACTACTCCTTGTGCTTCTCTTTTTGCTTCTCCTTCTGCTTCTGTTTCTTCTGCTTCTCCTGCTTCTCCTCCTGCTTCTGCTTCTTCTGCTTCTCCTGCTTCTCCTTCTGCATCTTCTTCTGCTTCTGTTTCTCCTTCTGCTTCTCCTTCTGCTTCTCCTTTTGCTTCTTCTTCGTCTGCTTTACCTGCGTCTCTTTCTGCTTCTCCTTCTGTTTCTCCTTCTCATTCTGCTTCTGCTTCTCCTTCTGCTGCTCCTATTGCTTCTACTGCCCTTCCTTCTCCTTCTCCTTCTCCTACTTCTGCTTCTCCTTCTGCTTCTGCTTCTTCTGCTTCTCCTGCTTCTCCTTCTGCATCTTCTTCTCCTTCGACTTCTCCTTCTGCTTCTCCTTTTGGTGCTCCTTCTCCGTCTTCTCCTAATCCCTCTGATTGTGCTTCTTATGCTTATTCTTTTTCTTCTGGTTCTCCTGCTTCTGCTTCTTCTGCTTCTACTGCTTCTCCTTATGCTTCTCCTTCTTCTCCTTCTCCTTCTCCTTCTTCTTCTTCTTCTTCTTCTTCTTCTTCTTCTTCTTCTTCTTCTTCTTCTTCTTCTTCTTCTTCTTCTTCTTCTTCTCCTTCTTCTTCTTCTTCTTCTTCTTCTTCTTCTTCTTCTTCTTCTTCTTCTTCTTCTTCTTCTTCTTCTTCTTCTTCTTCTTCTTCTTCTTCTTCTTCTTCTTCTTCTTCTTCTTCTTCTTCTTCTTCTTCTTCTCTTTCTTCTGCTTCTGTTATTCCTGCATCTTCTGTTTCTTCTGCTTCGCATTCTGCTTCTCATTCTGCTTCTCATTCTGATTCTGCTTCTCCTTCTGCTTCTCTTATTGCTTCTGCTGCTCTTCTTTCTCCTTCTACTACTTCTACTTCTCTTTTAGCTTCTGCTTCTTCTGCTTCTCCTGCTTCTCCTTCTGCATCTTCTTCTGCTTCTGCTTCTCCTTCTGCTTCTCCTTCTGCTTCTTCTGCTTCTCCTTATGATTCTCCTTCTGCTTCTGCTTCTGTTTCTCCTTCTCCTTCTCGTGCTTCTGCTTTTCCTTCTGCTTCTCCTTCTGCTTCTGCTGCAACTGCTACTGCTTCGGCTTATTCTGTTTCTTCTGCTTCTCTTTCTGCTTTTGATTCTCTTTCTGCTTCTGCTTCTCCTTCAGCTTGTCATTCTGATTCTCCAGATTCTGCTTTTTCTGCTTCTCCTCCTTCTCCTTCTGCTTCAGGTTCTGCTTCTGCTTCTTCGGATTCTTATGCTTCTGCTTCTCCTGCTTCTGCTTCTTCTGCTTCCCCTCCTTCTCTTTCTGCTTCTCCTTCTGTTTCTGCTTCTGCTTCTGCTTCTGCTTCTTGTCCTTCTCCTGTTTCTTCTGTTTCTGCTTCTCCTGCTTCTGCTTTTTCTGCTTTTCCTGCTTCTCTTTCTGCTTCTCCTTCTGCTCCTGCTTCTCCTTCGCCTTCTGCTCCTTCTCCTTCTTCTGTTTCTTCTTCTTCTGCTTCTCCCGCTTCTGCTTCTTCTGCTTCTCCTGCTTCTCGTTCTGCTTCTCTTCGTCGGCTTCTCTTCCTACATCTGCTTCTGCTTCTTCTGCTTCTGCCTCTTCTCTTTAGTTCTTCTCTTTCTGCTTCTGCTTCTTCTCCTTCTCCTGCTTCTCCTTCTGCATCTCCTTCTGCTTGTGCTTTTCCTTTTGCTTCTTCTTCTGCTTCTGAAACTCCTTCTCCTTCTTCTGCTTCTCCGTCTGCTTCTGCTTCTTCTGCTTTTCCTGATTCTC
>NW_012287118.1:0-6936 GCF_000151885.1 Dipodomys ordii
CTACTTCTCCTTCTTCTGCTTCTCCTTTTGCTTCTGCTTCTGCTTCAATTTCTCCTTCTGCTTCTCCTTCTGCTTCTGCTCCTGCTCTTCTCCTTCTTCTGTTTCTTTTGCTTCTGTTTCTTCTGCTTCTTCTTCTTCTGTTTCTTCCGATTCTACTTTTGCTTCTCCTTCTTCTCCTTCTCTTTCTGCTTCTACTTCTGCTTCTTCTGATTCTCCTGCTTCTCCTTCTTATTCTCCTTCTGTTTCTGATTCTCTTTCTGCTTCTGCTTCTCCTTCTGCTGCTCCTTCTCCTTCTCCTTCTTCTGCTTCCCCCACTGCTTCTGCTTCTGCTTCTTTTGCTTCTCCTTAAGCTTCTCCTTATGCTGCTTCTTCTTCTTCTTCGTCGTCGTCTTCTTCTTCTTCTTCATCTTCTTCTCTTTCGTCAGCTTCTGCTTTTCCTGCTTCTTCTGCTTCTACTGCTTCTCTTTCTGCTTCTCATTCTGTTCTGCTTCTCCTTCTGCTTCTCCTATTGCTTCTGCTGCCCTTCCTTCTCCTTCTCCTTCTCCTTCTCCTACTTCTGCTTCTCCTTCTGCTTCTGCTTCTTCTGCTTCTCCTGCTTCTCCTTCTGCAACTTCTTCTCCTTCTGCTTCTCCTTTTGCTGCTCCTTCTCCGTCTTCTCCTACTCCCTCTGATTCTGCTTCTTATGCTTATTCTTTTTCTTCTGCTTCTCCTGCTTCTGCTTCTCCTGCTTCTACTGCTTCTCCTTATGCTTCTCCTTCTCCTTATGCTTCTCCTTCTTCTTCTCCTTCTCCTTCTTCTTCTTCTTCTTCTTCTTCTTCTTCTTCTTCTTCTTCTTCTTCTTCTTCTTCTTCTTCTTCTTCTTCTTCTTCTTCTTCTTCTTCTTCTTCTTCTCTTTCTTCTGCTTCTGTTTTCCTGCTTCTTCTGCTTCTACTGCTTCTCTTTCTGCTTCTCATTCTGCTTCTGCTTCTCCTTCTGCTTCTCCTATTGCTTCTGATGCTCTTACTTCTCCTTCTCCTACTTCTACTTCTTCTTCTGCGTCTGCTTCTTCTGCTTCTCCAGCTTCTCCTTCTGCATCTTCTTCTGCTTCTTCTTCTCCTTCTGCTGCTTCTTCTGCTTCTGTTTCTCCTTCTGCTTCTCCTTCTGCTTCTTCTGCTTCTCTTTCTGATTCTCCTTCTGCTTCTGCTTCTGTTTTTCCTTCTCCTTCTCGTTCTTCTGCTTTTCCTTCTGCTTTTCCTTCTGCTTCTGCTGCAACTGCTACTGCTTCTGCTTCTTCTGTTTCTTCTGCTTCTCCTGCTGCTTTTGATTCTCTTTCCGCTTCTGCTTCTCCTTCAGCTTCTCATTCTGCTTCTCCAGATTCTGCTTCTTCTGCTTCTCCTGCTTCTCATTCTGCTTCAGGTTCTGCTTCTGCTTCTTCGGATTCTTATGCTTCTGCTTCTCCTGCTTCTGCTTCTTCTGCTTCCCCTCCTTCTCTTTCTGCTTCTCCTTCTGTTTCTGCTTCTCCTTCTGCTTCTGCTTCTTGTCCTTCTCCTGATTCTTCTGCTTCTGCTTCTCTTGTTTCTGCATCTCCTGCTTCTCCTTCTGCTGCTCTTTCTGCTTCTCCTGCTGCTTTTCCTTCTACTGCTTCTTCTTCTGCTTCTCTTTCTGCTTCTCCTTCTGTTTCTCCTTCTCCTTCTCGTTCTTCTGCTTTTACTTCTGCTTCTCCTTCTGCTTCTGCATCTTCTGCTTCTTCTGATACTGCCTCTGCTTCTTCTGTTTCTTCTGCTTCTCCTTCTGCTTTTGCTTCTCTTTTGCTTCTGCTTTTCCTTGTGCTTCGCCAGATTCTGCTTCTTCTGCTTCTCCTGTATCTCCTTATGCTTCAGGTTCTGCTTCTGCTTCTTCGGCTTCTTCTGCTTCTGCTTCTCCTGCTGCTGCTTCTTCTGCTTCTCCTGCTTCTCTTTCTGCTTTTCCTTCTGTTTCTGCTTCTCCTTCTGCTTCTTCTCTTTCTGTTTCTTCTGCTTCTGCTTCTCCTGCTTCTGCTTCTCCTGCTTCTCTTTCTGCTTCTCTTTCTGCTTCTCCTTCTCCTTCTTCTGATTCTCCTTCTGCTTCTCCTTCTGCTTCTGCTTCAATTTCTCCTTCTGCTTCTCATTCTGCTTCTGCGTCTTCTGTTTCTCCTGCTTCTCCTACTTCTCGTGCTGCTTTTCCTTCTGCGTCTCTTTCTGCTTCTGCTTATCCTTTTGCTTCTCCTACTGCTAATCCTTCTCTCTCGCCTTCTCCGTCTTCTTCTTCTGCTTCTCCTGCTGCTTCTGCTTCTGCTTATTCTACTATTACTGTTTCTTCTGCTTCTGCTTCAGATTGTGCTTCTTCTGTTTCTCCTTCTGCTTCAGATTATGATTCTGCTTCTTCGGCTTCGCCTGTTTCTTCTGCTTCTGCTTCTCCTGCTTCTCCTGCTTCTCTTTCTGCTTCTGCTTCTCCTTCTGCTTCTGCTTCTGTTCTTCTCCTTCTTCTGTTTTTTTGCTTCTGGTTCTTCTGCTTCTTCTTCTTCTGTTTCTTCTGATGCTACTTCTGCTTCTCCTTCTTCTCCTTCTCTTTCTGCTTCTACTTCTGCTTCTTCTGATTCTCCTGCTTCTCCTTCTTGTTCTCCTTCTGTTTCCTCTTCTCATTCTGCTTCTGCTTCTCCTTCTGCTGCTCCTTCTCATTATCCTTCTTCTGATTCTCCCCCTGCTTCTGCTTCTGCTTCTTTTGCTTATTCTTTTTCTTCTGCTTCTGCTTCTCCTGCTTCTGCTTTTTCTGCTTCTACTGCTTCTCCTTATGCTTCTCCTTATGCTTCTCCTTATGCTTCTTCTTCTTCTTCTTCTTCTTCTTCTTCTTCTTCTTCTTCTTCTTCTTCTTCTTCTTCTTCTTCTTCTTCTTCTTTATCTTCTTCTTCGTCTTATCCTTCGTCTTCTTCTTCTTCTTCTTTTCTTCTTCGTCTTCTTCTTCTTCTTCTTCTCTTTCTTCTGCTTCTGCTTTTCCTGCTTCTTCTGCTTCTACTGATTCTCTTTCTGCTTCTCATTCTGCTTCTGCTTCTCCTTCTGCTTCTCCTATTGCTTCTGCTGCCCTTCCTTCTCCTTCTTCTTCTCCTACTTCTGCTTCTCCTTCTGCTTTTGCTTATTCTGATTCTCCTGCTTCTCGTTCTGCATCTTCTTCTGCTTCTGCTTCTCCTTCTGCTGCTTCTTCTGCTTCTGCTTCTCCCTCTTCTGCTTCTCCTTCTGCTGCTCCTTCTCCTTCTTCTGCTTCTCCCTCTGATTCTGCTTCTTATGCTTATTCTTTTTCTTCTGCTTCTGCTTCTCCTGCTTCTGCTTCTTCTGCTTCTCCTTATGCTTCTCCTTCTTCTTCTCCTTCTTCTTCTTCTTCTTCTTCTTCTTCTTCTTCTTCTTCTTCTTCTTCTTCTTCTTCTTCTTCTTCTTCTTCTTCTTCTTCTTCTTCTTCTTCTTCTCTTTCTTCTGCTTCTGCTAATCCTGCATCTTCTGCTTCTTCTGCTTCTCATTCTGCTTCTCATTCTGCTTCTGCTTCTCCTTCTGCTTCTCTTATTGCTTCTGCTGCTCTTCTTTCTCCTTCTACTACTTCTACTTCTCCTTCAGCTTCTGCTTCTTCTGCTTCTCCTGCTTCTCCTTCTGCATCTTCTTTTGCTTCTGCTTCTCCTTCTGCTTCTCCTTCTGCTTCGACTGCTTCTCCTTCTGATTCTCCTTCTGCTTCTGCTTCTGTTTCTCCTTCTCCTTCTGGTGCTTCTGCTTTTCCTTCTGCTTCTCTTTGTGCTTCTGCTGCAACTGCTACTGCTTCGGCTTCTTCTGTTTCTTCTGCTTCTCCTTCTGCTTTTGATTCTCTTTCTGCTTCTGCTTCTCCTTCAGCTTGTCATTCTGCTTCTCCAGATTCTGCTTTTCCTGCTTCTCCTGCTTCTCCTTCTGCTTCAGGTTCTGCTTCTGCTTCTTCGGATTCTTATGCTTCTGCTTCTTCTGCTTCCCCTCCTTCTCTTTCTGCTTCTCCTTCTGCTTCTGCTTCTCCTTCTGCTCATTCTCCTTCTTCTATTTCTTCTTCTTCTTCTTTGCTTCTCCCGCTTCTGCTTCTTCTGCTTCTCCTGCTTGTCCTTCTGCTTCTGCTTCTCCTTTTCCTTCTTCTGCTTCTCTTTCTGCTTCTGCTCCTGCTTCTTCTGATTCTCCAACTTCTCCTTCTCCTTCTCCTTCTGTTTCTGCTTCTTTTTCTGCATCTGCATCTCCTTCTGCTTCAACTTCTGCTGCTCCTTCTCCTTCTTCTTTTTCTCCCTCTGCTTCGGCTTCTGCTTCTTATGCTTCTTTTTTTTCTTCTGCTTCTGCTTCTTCTGCTTCTACTGCTTCTGCTTCTTCTGCTTCTTCTGCTTCTACTTCTCTTTCTGCTTCTGCTTCTCCTGCTTGATTTCCTGCTTCTTCTGCTGCTTCTCCTTCTACTGATTCTTCTACTTCTCCTTCTGTTCTCTTTTTGCTTCTCCTTCTGCTTCTGCTTCTTCTGTTTCTCCTGCCTGAAATTCTGGTTCTACTTCTTCTGCTGCTTCTTCTTCTACTTCTGCTTCTGTTTCTGCTTCTTCTCCTTCTTCTCTTTCGGCTTCTCCTGCTGCTGCATCTTGTGCTTCTCCTTCTTCTCTTTCTGCTTCTCATTCCGCTTCTGCTTGTCCTTCTGCTTCTACTTCTCCTTCTCCTTCTCCTACTTCTGCTTCTCCTTCAGCTTCGGATTCTTCTGCTTCTCCTTCTTCTCCTTCTGCATCTCCTTCTGCTTGTGCTTGTGCTTATGCTTCGTCTTCTGCCTCTGCTTCTCCTTCTCCTTCTTTTGCTTCTCCTTTTGCTTCTGCTTCTTCTGCTTTTCCTGCTTCTCCTTCTGCTTCTGCTTCTTCTGCTTCTCCTGCTTCTCCTTCTGCATATTCTTCTGCTTCTGCTTCTCCTTCTCCTTCTTCTGCTTATCCTTCTGCTTCTTCTTCTTCTGCTTTACCTGCTTCTCTTTTTGCTTCTCCTTTTGCTTCTCCTTCTGTTTCTCCTTCTCCTCGTTCTTCTGCTTTTCCTTCTGCTTCTCCTTCTGCTTCTGGTACAACTGCTACTGCTTCTAATTCTTCTGAATCTTCTGCTTCCCTTTCTGCTTTTGATTCTCTTTCTGCTTCTGCTTCTCCTTCTGCTTCTCATTCTGCTTCTCCAGATTCTGCTTCTACTGCTTCTCATGCTTCTCCTTCTGCTTCAGGTTCTACTTCTTCTTCTTCGGATTCTTATGCTTCTGCTTCTCCTGTTTCTGCTTCTCCTGTTTCTCCTTCTGCTGCCCTTTCTGCTTCCTCTGTTGCTTTTCCTTTTCCTTCTCCTGCTCCTTCTTCTGCTTCTCTTTCTGCTTCTCCTTCTTTTTCTCCTTCTCCTTCTCCTTCTCGTTCTTCTGCTTTTCCTTTTGCTTCTCCTTCTGCTTCTGCATCTTCTGCTGCTTCTGCTACTGCTTCTGCATCTTCTGCTGTTTCTGCTACTGCTTCTGCTTCTTCTGTTTCTTCTAATTCTCCTCCTGCTTCTCCTTCTGCTTTTGCTTCTCTTTCTGCTTCTGCTTCTCCTTCTGCTTCTCCTTCTGCTTCTCCAGATTCTGCTTCTTCTCCTTCTCCTGCTTCTCCTTCTGCTTCAGGTTCTGCTTCTGCTTCTTCGTCTTCTTCTGCTTCTGATTCTCCTGCTGCTGCTTCTTCTGCTTCTCCTTCTGCTTTTCCTTCTATTTCTGCTTCTCCTTCTGCTTCTCCTTCTTGTCCTTCTCCTGTTTCTTCTGCTTATGCTTCTCCTGTTTCTGCTTCTCCTGCTTCTACTTCTGCTGCTCTTTCTGCTTCTCCTGTTGCTTCTCCTTCTCCTGCTCCTTCTTCTGCTTCTATTTCTGCTTCTCCTTCTGTTTCTCCTTCTCCTTCTCCTTCTCGTTCTTCTGCTTTTCCTTCTGCTTCTCCTTCTGATTCTGCATCTTCTGCTGCTTCTGCTACTTCGTCTGCTTCTTCTGTTTTTTCTACTTCTCCTTCTGCTTCTCCTTCTGCTTTTGCTTCTCTTTCTGCTTCTGCTTCTCCTTCTGCTTCTCCAGATTCTGCTTCTTCTCCTTCTCCTGCTTCTCCTTCTGCTTCAAGTTCTGCTTCTGCTTCTTCGGCTTCTTCTGCTTCTGCTTCTCCTGCGGCTTCTTCTTCTGCTTCTCCTGCTTCTCCTTCTGCTTTTCCTTCTGTTTCTGCTTTTCCTTCTCGTTCTTCTGATTTTCCTTCTGCTTCTCCTTCTGCTTCTTCTTCTTCTGCTTTACCTGCTTCTCTTTTTGCTTCTCCTTTTCTTCTCCTGTTTCTCCTTCTCCTCGTTCTTCTGCTTTTCCTTCTGCTTCTCCTTCTGCTTCTGGTACAACTGCTACTGCTTCTAATTCTTCTGAATCTTCTGCTTCCCTTTCTGCTTTTGATTCTCTTTCTGCTTCTGCTTCTCCTTCTGCTTCTCCTTCTGCTTCTCCAGATTCTGCTTCTACTGCTTCTCATGCTTCTCCTTCTGCTTCAGGTTCTACTTCTTCTTCTTCGGATTCTTATGCTTCTGCTTCTCCTGTTTCTGCTTCTCCTGTTTCTCCTTCTGCTGCCCTTTCTGCTTCTCCTGTTGCTTTTCCTTCTCCTACTCCTTCTTCTGCTTCTCTTTCTGCTTCTCCGTCTGTTTCTCCTTCTCCTTCTCCTTCTCGTTCTTGCTTTTCCTTCTGCTTCTCCTTCTGCTTCTGCATCTTCTGCTGCTTCTGCTACTGCTTCTGCTTCTTCTGTTTCTTCTACTTCTCCTTCTGCTTCTCCTTCTGATTTTGCTTCTCTTTCTGCTTCTGCTTCTCCTTCTGCTTCTCCAGATTCTGCTTCTTCTCCTTCTCCTGCTTCTCCTTCTGCTTCAGAAATCAGCTTCTGCTTCTTCGTCTTCTTCTGCTTCTGATTCTCCTGCTGCTGCTTCT
>NW_012287119.1:0-3249 GCF_000151885.1 Dipodomys ordii
TCAGCTTCTCTTTCTGCTTCTGCTTCTCCTTGTGTTTCTCCAGATTCTGCTTCTCCTGCTTCTCCTTCTGCTTCAGGTTCTGCTTCTGCTTCTTCGGCTTCTTCTGCTTCTGCTTCTCCTGCTGCTGCTTCTTCTGCTTCTCTTTCTGCTTTTCCTTCTGTTTCTGCTTCTGCTTCTGCTTCTTCTCCTTCTGTTTCTTCTGCTTCTGCTTCTCCTGCTTCTGCTTGTCCTGCTTCTCGTTCTGCTTCTCTTTCTGCTTCTCCTTCTCCTTCTTCTGCTTCTCCTTCTGCTTCTGCTTCTCCTTCTGCTTCTGCTTCAATTTCTCCTTCTGCTTCTCATTCTGCTTCTGCGTCTTCTTTTTCTCCTGCTTCTCCTGCTTCTCCTACTTCTCGTGCTGCTTTTCCTTCTGCGTCTCTTTCTGCTTCTGCTTATCCTTTTGCTTCTCCTACTCCTAATCCTTCTCTCTCGCCTTCTCCGTCTTCTTCTTCTGCTTCTCCTGCTGCTTCTGCTTCTGCTTATTCTACTATTACTGTTTCTTCTGCTTCTGCTTCAGATTGTGCTTCTTCTGTTTCTCCTTCTGCTTCAGATTATGATTCTGCTTCTTCGGCTTCGCCTGTTTCTTCTGCTTCTGCTTCTCCTGCTTCTCCTGCTTCTCTTTCTGCTTCTCCTTCTGCTTCTGCTTCTCCTTCTGCTCCTGCTTCTGTTCTTCTCCTTCTTCTGTTTTTTTTGCTTCTGGTCCTTCTGCTTCTTCTTCTTCTGTTTCTTCTGATGCTACTTCTGCTTCTCCTTCTTCTCCTTCTCTTTCTGCTTCTACTTCTGCTTCTTCTGATTCTCTTGCTTCTCTTTCTTGTTCTCCTTCTGATTCCTCTTCTCATTCTGCTTCTGCTTTTCCTTCTGCTGCTCCTTCTCCTTATCCTTCTTTTGATTCTCCCCCTGCTTCTGCTTCTGTTTCTTTTGCTTATTCTTTTTCTTCTGCTTCTGCTTCTCCTGCTTCTGCTTTTTCTGCTTCTACTGCTTCTCCTTATGCTTCTCCTTATGCTTCTCCTTATGCTTCTCCTTATGCTTCTCCTTATGCTTCTTCTTCTTCTTCTTCTTCTTCTTCTTCTTCTTCTTCTTCTTCTTCTTCTTCTTCTTCTTCTTCTTCTTCTTCTTCTTCTTTATCTTCTTCTTCGTCTTCTCCTTCGTCTTCTTCTTCTTCTTCTTTTCTTCTTCTTCTTCGTCTTCTCCTTCTTCTTCTTCTCTTTCTTCTGCTTCTGCTTTTCCTGCTTCTTCTGCTTCTACTGATTCTCTTTCTGCTTCTCATTCTGCTTCTGCTTCTCCTTCTGCTTCTCCTATTGCTTCTGCTGCCCTTCCTTCTCCTTCTTCTTCTCCTACTTCTGCTTCTCCTTCTGCTTTTGCTTATTCTGATTCTCCTGCTTCTCGTTCTGCATCTTCTTCTGCTTCTGCTTCTCCTTCTGCTGCTTCTTCTGCTTCTGCTTCTCCCTCTTCTGCTTCTCCTTCTGCTGCTCCTTCTCCTTCTTCTGCCTCTCCCTCTGATTCTGCTTCTTATGCTTATTCTTTTTCTTCTGCTTCTGCTTCTCCTGCTTCTGCTTCTTCTGCTTCTCCTTATGCTTCTCCTTCTTCTTCTTCTTCTTCTTCTTCTTCTTCTTCTTCTTCTTTTTCTTCTTCTTCTTCTTCTTCTTCTTTTTCTTCTTCTTCTTCTTCTTCTTCTTCTTCTTCTTCTTCTTCTTCTTCTTCTTCTTCTTCTTCTTCTTCTTCTTCTTCTTCTTCTTCTTCTTCTTCTCTTTCTTCTGCTTCTGTTATTCCTGCATCTTCTGTTTCTTCTGCTTCTCATTCTGCTTCTCATTCTGCTTCTGCTTCTCCTTCTGCTTCTCTTATTACTTCTGCTGCTCTTCTTTCTCCTTCTACTACTTCTACTTCTCCTTCAGCTTCTGCTTCTTCTGCTTCTCCTGCTTCTCCTTCTGCATCTTCTTCTGCTTCTGCTTCTCCTTCTGCTTCTCCTTCTGCTTCGACTGCTTCTCCTTCTGATTCTCCTTCTGCTTCTGCTTCTCTTTCTCCTTCTGGTGCTTCTGCTTTTCCTTCTGCTTCTCTTTGTGCTTCTGCTGCAACTGCTACTGCTTCTGCTTCTTCTGTTTCTTCTGCTTCTCCTTCTGCTTTTGATTCTCTTTCTGCTTCTGCTTCTCCTTCAGCTTGTCATTCTGCTTCTCCAGATTCTGCTTTTCCTGCTTCTCCTGCTTCTCCTTCTGCTTCAGGTTCTGCTTCTGCTTCTTCGGATTCTTATGCTTCTGCTTCTCCTGCTTCTGCTTCTTCTGCTTCCCCTCCTTCTCTTTCTGCTTCTCCTTCTGCTTCTTCTTCTCCTTCTGCTCATTCTCCTTCTTCTATTTCTTATTCTTCTTCTTCTTCTTCTGCTTCTCCCGCTTCTGCTTCTTCTGCTTCTCCTGTTTGTCCTTCTGCTTCTACTTCTTTTCCTTCTTCTGCTTCTCTTTCTGCTTCTGCTTCTGCTTCTTCTGATTCTCCAACTTCTCCTTCTTCTCCTTCTCCTTCTCCTTCTGTTTCTGCTTCTTTTTCTGCATCTGCATCTCCTTCTGCTTCAACTTCTGCTGCTCCTTCTCCTTCTTCTTTTTCTCCCTCTGCTTCGGCTTCTGCTTCTTATGCTTCTTTTTTTCTTCTGCTTCTGCTTCTTCTGCTTCTACTGCTTCTGCTTCTTCTGCTTCTTCTGCTTCTACTTCTCTTTCTGCTTCTGCTTCTCCTGCTTGATTTTCTGCTTCTTCTGCTGCTTCTCCTTCTACTGCTTCTTCTACTTCTCCTTCTGTTCTCTTTTTGCTTCTCCTTCTGCTTCTGCTTCTTCTGTTTCTCCTGCCTGAAATTCTGGTTCTACTTCTTCTGCTGCTTCTTCTTCTACTTCTGCTTCTGTTTCTGCTTCTTCTCCTTCTTCTCTTTCGGCTTCTCCTGCTTCTGCATCTTGTGCTTCTCCTTCTTCTCTTTCTGCTTCTCATTCCACTTCTGCTTGTCCTTCTGCTTCTGCTTCTCCTGCTTCTGCATCTTGTGCTTCTCCTTCTTCTCTTTCTGCTTCTCATTCCGCTTCTGCTTGTCCTTCTGCTTCTACTTCTCCTCCTTCTCCTTCTCCTACTTCTGCTTCTCCTTCAGCTTCTGATTCTTCTGCTTCTCCTTCTTCTCCTTCTGCATCTCCTTCTGCTTGTGCTTGTGCTTATGCTTCGTCTTCTGCCTCTGCTTCTCCTTCTCCTTCTT
>NW_012287120.1:0-18719 GCF_000151885.1 Dipodomys ordii
TGCTTCTGCATCTACTTCTGCTTCTGTTTCTGCTTCTTCTGCTTCTTCTCTTTCGGCTTCTCCTGCTTCTGCATCTTGTGCTTCTCCTGCTTCTCTTTCTGCTTCTCATTCCGCTTCTGCTTCTCCTTCTGCTTCTGCTTCTCCTCCTTCTCCTTCTCCTACTTCTGCTTCTCCTTCATCTTCTGCTTCTTCTGCTTCTCCTGCTTCTCGTTCTGCATCTCCTTCTGCTTGTGCTTGTCCTT
Organism: Dipodomys ordii; assembly: GCF_000151885.1. Classification (NCBI taxonomy): domain Eukaryota; kingdom Metazoa; phylum Chordata; class Mammalia; order Rodentia; family Heteromyidae; genus Dipodomys; species Dipodomys ordii. The sequence goes on from NW_012287120.1 coordinate 243, forward strand.
ATGCTCTTTCTTCTGCTTCTGCTTCTCCTTCTGCTTCTGCCTCTGTTTCTCCTTCTCCTTCTCGTTCTCCTGCTTTTCCTTCTGCTTCTCCTTCTGCTTCTGCTGTAACTGCTACTGCTTCTGCTTCTTCTGTTTCTTCTGCTTCTCCTTCTGCTTTTGATTCTCTTTCTGCTTCTGCTTCTGCTTCAGCTTGTCATTCTGCTTCTCCAGATTCTGCTTCTTCTGCTTCTCCTGCTTCTCCTTCTGCTTCAGGTTCTGCTTCTGCTTCTGCTTCTTCGTATTCTTCTGCTTCTGCTTCTGCTTTTCTGCTTTTCCTGCTTCTCTTTCTGCTTCCCCTTCTGCTTCTGCTTCTCCTTCTGCTTCTGCTCCTTCTCCTTCTTCTGTTTCTACTTCTTCTGCTTCTCCCGCTTCTGCTTCTTCTTCTTCTCCTGCTTCTCGTTCTGCTTCTCTTCGTCGGCTTCTCTTTCTACTTCTGATTCTCCCGCTTCTGCTTCTTCTCTTTAGTTCTTCTCCTTCTGCTTCTGCTTCCTCTGCTTCTCCTGCTTCTCCTTCTGCATCTCCTTCTGCTTGTGCTTTTCCTTGTGCTTCTTCTTCTGCTTCTGCTTCTCCTTCTCCTTCTTCTGCTTCTCCGTCTGTTTATGCTTCTGCTTTTCCTGATTCTTTTTCTGCTTCTGCTTCTGCTTCTCCTTCTGTTTCTCCTTCTCCTTCTCGTTCTTCTGCTATTTCTTGTGCTTCTTTTTCTGCTTCTACATCTTCAGCTTCTTCTGCTACTGCTTCTGTTTCTTCTGTTTCTTCTGCTTCTCCTTCTGATTTGGTTCTCTCTCGCCTTCTCCATCTTCTCTGCTTCTCCTGCTGCTTCTGCTTCTGCTTATTCTACTATTTCTCTTTCTGCTTCTGCTTCTCCTTCTGCTTCTCCAGATTCTGCTTCTTCTGCTTCTCCTGCTTCTCCTTCTGCTTCAGGTTCTGCTTTTGCTTTTTCGGCTTCTTCTGCTTCTGCTTCTCCTGCTGCTGCTTCTTCTGCTTCTCCTGCTTCTCTTTCTGCTTTTCCTTCTGATTCTGCTTCTCCTTCTGCTTCTGCTTCTTCTCCTTCTTCTGTTTCTTCTGCTTCTGCTTCTCCTGCTTCGGCTTCTCCTGCTTCGGCTTCTCCTGCTTCTCGTTCTGCTTCTCGTTCTGCTTCTCCTTCTCTTTCTCCTTCTTCTGCTTCTCCTTCTGCTTCTGCTTCTCCTTCTGCTTCTGCTTCAATTTCTCCGTCTGCTTCTCATTCTGCTTCTGCCTCTTCTATTTCTTCTGCTTCTCCTGCTTCTGCTTCTCCTGCTTCTCCTACTTGTCTTGCTGCTTCTCCTTCTGCGTCTCTTTCTGCTTCTGCTTATCCTTTGGCTTCTCCTACTCCTAATCCTTCTCTTTCGCCTTCTCCTTCTTCTTCTTCTTCTGCTTCTCCTGGTGCTTCTGCTTCTGCTTATTCTACTATTTCTGTTTCTTCTGCTTCTGCTTCAGATTGTGCTTCTTCTGTTTCTCCTTCTGCTTCAGATTCTGCTTCTGCTTCTTCGGCTTCTCCTGTTCTTCTGCGTCTGCGTCTCCTTCTTCTCTGCTTCTCTTTCTGCTTCTCTTCTGCTTCTGCTTCTGCTCTTCTCATCTTCTGTTTCTTTTGCTTCTGTTTCTTCTGCTTCTTCTTCTTCTGTTTCTTCTGATTCTACTTCTGCTTCTCCTTCTTCTCCACTTTCTGCTTCTACTTCTGCTTCTTCTGATTCTCCTGCTTCTCCTTCTTGTTCTCCTTCTGTTTCTGCTTCTCTTTCTGCTTCTCCTTCTCCTTCTGCTGTTCCTTTTCCTTCTTCTGCTTCTCCCTCTGCTTCTTCTTCTGCTTCTTTTGCTTATTCTTTTTCTTCCGCTTCTGCTTCTCCTGATTCTGCTTCTTCTGCTTCTACTGCTTCTCCTTACGCTTCTCCTTATGCTGCTGCTTCTTCTTCTTCGTCTTCGTCTTCTTCTTCTTCTTCATCTTCTTCTCTTTCGTCAGCTTCTGCTTTTCCTGCTTCTTCTGCTTCTACTGCTTCTCTTTCTGCTTCTCATTCTGTTCTGCTTCTCCTTCTGCTTCTCCTATTGCTTCTGCTGCCCTTCCTTCTCCTTCTCCTTCTCCTTCTCCTTCTCCTACTTCTGCTTCTCCTTCTGCTTCTGCTTCTTCTGCTTCTCCTGCTTCTCCTTATGCTACTTCTTCTCCTTCTGCTTCTCCTTTTGCTGCTCCTTCTCCGTCTTCTCCTACTCCCTCTGATTCTGCTTCTTATTCTGCTTCTCCTGCTTCTGCTTCTCCTGCTTCTACTGCTTCTCCTTATGCTTCTACTTCTCCTTCTTCTTCTCCTTCTTCTTCTTCTTCTTCTTCTTCTTCTTCTTCTTCTTCTTCTTCTTCTTCTTCTTCTTCTTCTTCTTCCTCTTCTCTTTCTACTGCTTCTATTTTCCTGCTTCTTCTGCTTCTACTGCTTCTCTTTCTGCTTCTCATTCTGCTTCTGCTTCTCCTTCTGCTTCTCCTATTGCTTCTGCTGCTCTTCCTTCTCCTTCTCCTACTTCTACTTCTTCTTCTGCGTCTGCTTTTTCTGCTTCTGCAGCTTCTCCTTCTGCATCTTCTTCTGCTTCTTCTCCTCCTTATGCTGCTTCTTCTGATTCTGCTTCTCCTTCTGCTTCTCCTTCCGCTTCTTCTGCTTCTCTTTCTGATTCTCCTTCTGCTTCTGTTTTTCCTTCTCCTTCTCGTTCTTCTGCTTTTCCTTCTGCTTTTCCTTCTGCTTCTGATACAACTGCTACTGCTTCTGCTTCTTCTGTTTCTTCTGCTTCTCCTGCTGCTTTAGATTCTCTTTCCGCTTCTGCTTCTCCTTCAGCTTCTCATTCTGCTTCTCCAGATTCTGCTTCTTCTGCTTCTCCTGCTTCTCATTCTGCTTCAGGTTCTGCTTCTGCTTCTTCAGATTCTTATGCTTCTGCTTCTCCTGCTTCTGCTTCTTCTGCTTCCCCTCCTTCTCTTTCGCTTCTCCTTCGTTTCGCTTCTCCTTCTGCTTCTGCTTCTTGTCCTTCTCCGTTTCTTCGCTTCGCTTCTCTTGTTTCTGCATCTCCTGCTTCTCCTTCTGCTGCTCTTTCTGCCTCTCCTGCTGCTTTTCCTTCTACTGCTTCTTCTTCTGCTTCTCTTTCTGCTTCTCCTTCTGTTTCTCCTTCTCCTTCTCGTTCTTCTGCTTTTACTTCTGCTTCTCCTTCTGCTTCTGCATCTTCTGCTTCTTCTGCTACTGCCTCTGCTTCTTCTGTTTCTTCTGCTTCTCCTTCTGCTTTTGCTTCTCTTTTGCTTCAGCTTCTCCTTGTGCTTCTCCAGATTCTGCTTCTTCTGCTTCTCCTGTATCTCCTTATGCTTCAGGTTCTGCTTCTGCTTCTTCGGCTTCTTCTGCTTCTGCTTCTCCTGCTGCTGCTTCTTCTGCTTCTCGTGCTTCTCTTTCTGCTTTTCCTTCTGTTTCTGCTTCTCCTTCTGCTTCTTCTCCTTCTGTTTCTTCTGCTTCTGCTTCTCCTGCTTCTGCTTCTCCTGCTTCTCGTTCTGCTTCTCTTTCTGCTTCTCCTTCTCCTTCTTCTGCTTCTCCTTCTGCTTCGGCTTCTCCTTCTGCTTCTGCTTCAATTTCTCCTTCTGCTTCTCATTCTGCTTCTGCGTCTTCTGTTTCTCCTGCTTCTCCTGCTTCTCCTACTTCTCGTGCTGCTTTTCCTTCTGCGTCTCTTTCTGGTTCTGCTTATCCTTTTGCTTCTCCTACTCCTAATCCTTCTCTCTCGCCTTCTCCGTCTTCTTCTTCTGCTTCTCCTGCTGCTTCTGCTTCTGCTTATTCTACTATTACTGTTTCTTCTGCTTCTGCTTCAGATTGTGCTTCTTCTGTTTCTCCTTCTGCTTCAGATTATGATTCTGCTTCTTCGGCTTCGCCTGCTTCTTCTGCTTCTCCTGCTTCTTCTGCTTCTCCTGCTTCTCTTTCTGCTTCTCCTTCTTCTTCTGCTTCTCCTTCTGCTTCTGCTTCTGCTCTTCTCCTTCTTCTTTTTCTTTTGCTTCTGTTTCTTCTTCTTCTTCTTCTTCTGTTTCTTCTGATGCTACTTCTGCTTCTCCTTCTTCTCCTTCTCTTTCTGCTTCTACTTCTGCTTCTTCTGATTCTCCTGCTTCTCCTTCTTATTCTCCTTCAGTTTCTGCTTCTCTTTCTGCTTCTCCTTCTCCTTCTGCTGCTCCTTCTCCTTCTTCTGCTTCTCCCACTGCTTCTTCTTCTGCTTATTTTGCTTATTCTGCTTCTCCTGCTTCTGCTTCTCCAGATTCTGCTTCTTCTGCTTCTACTGCTTCTCCTTACGCTTCGCTTTATGCTTCTTCTTCTTCTTCTTCTTCTTCTTCATCATCATCTTCTTCTCCTTCTTCTTCTTCATCTCTTCTCTTTCTCTGCTTCTGCTTTTCCTGCTTCTTCTTCTTCTACTGCTTCTCTTTCTGCTTCTCATTCTGCTTCTCCTTCTACTTCTCCTATTGCTTCTGCTGCCCTTCCTTCTCCTTCTCCTTCTCCTTCTCCTACTTCTGCTTCTCCTTCTGCTTCTGCTTCTTCTGCTTCTCCTTCTGCATCTTCTTCTCCTTCTGCTTCTCCTTTTGCTGCTCCTTCTCCGTCTTCTCCTACTCCCTCTGATTCTGCTTCTTATGCTTATTCTTTTTCTTCTTCTTCTCCTGCTTCTGCTTCTTCTGCTTCTACTGCTTCTCCTTATGCTTCTCCTTCTTCTTCTTCTTCTTCTTCTTCTTCTTCTTCTTCTTCTTCTTCTTCTTCTTCTTCTTCTTCTTCTTCTTCTTCTTCTTCTTCTTCTTCTTCTTCTTCTTGTCCTTCTCGTTCTGCTTCTCCTTCTCCCTCTTCTGCTTCTCTTTCTGCTTCTTCTTCTGCTTCTTCTGATTCTCCAACTTCTCCATCTTCTTCTCCTTCTGTTTCTGCTTCTCTTTCTGCTTCTGCATCTCCTTCTGCTTCACCTTCTGCTGCTCCTTCTCCTTCTTCTGTGTCTCCCTCTGCTTCTGCTTCTTATGCTTCTTCTTTTTCTTCTGCTTCTGCTTCTCCTGCTTCTGCTTCTTATGCTTCTACTGCTTCTTCTGCTTCTGCTTCTTCTGCTTCTACTTCTCTTTCTGCTTCTGCTTCTCCTACTTCTTTTTCTGCTTCTTCGGCTGCTTCTCCTTCTGCTGCTTCTTCTACTTCTTCTTCTGCTTCTCTTTTTGCTTCTCCTTCTGCTTCTGCTTCTGCTTCTTCTGTTTCTCCTGCCTGAATTTCTGGTTCTACTTCTTCTGCTGCTTCTCCTTCTGCTTCTGCTTCTACTTCTGCTTCTGTTTCTGCTTCTTCTGCTTCTTCTCTTTCGGCTTCTCCTGCTTCTGCTTCTTGTGCTTCTCCTGCTTCTCTTTCTCCTTCTCATTCCGCTTCTGCTTCTCCTTCTGCTTCTCCTCCTTCTCCTTCTCCTACCCCTGCTTCTCCTTCAGCTTCTGTTTTTTCTGCTTCTCCTGCTCCTCCTTCTGCATCTCCTTCTCCTTCTTTTGCTTCTCCTTTTGCTTCTGCTTCTTCTGTTTGTCCTTCTTCTCCTTCTGCTTCTGCTTCTTCTGCTTCTCCTGCTTCTCCTTCTGCATCTTCTTCTTCTTCTCCTTCTCCTTCTTCTGCTTCTCCTTCTGCTTCTTCTTCTGCTGCTTTACCTGCTTCTCTTTCTGCTTCTCCTTCTGTTTCTCCTTCTCCTTCTTGTTCTTCTGCTTTTCTTTCTGCTTCTCGTTCTGCTTCTGCTACAACTGCTACGGCTTCTACTTCTTCTGTTTCTTCTGCTTCTCCTTCTGCTTTTGATTCTCTTTCTGCTTCTGCTTCTCCTACTGCTTCTCATTCTGCTTCCCCAGATTCTGCTTCTTCTGCTTCTTCTGCTTCTCCTTCTGCTTCAGGTTCTGCTTCTGCTTCTTCGGATTCTTATGCTTCTGCTTCTCCTGCTTCTACTTCTTCTGTTTCCCCTCCTTCTCTTTCTGCTTCTCCTTCTGTTTCTGCTTCTCACTCTGCTTCTGCGTCTTGTCCTTCTCCTGTTTCTTCTGCTTCTGCTTATCCTGTTTCTGCATCTCCTGCTTCTCCTTCTGCTGCTCTTTCTGCTTCTCCTGCTGCTTTTCTTTCTCCTGCTCCTTCTTCTGCTTCTCTTTCTGCTTCTCCTTCTGTTTCTCCTTCTCTTTCTCCTTCTCGTTCATCTGCTTTTCCTTCTGCTTCTGCATCTTCTGCTTCTTATGCTACTGCCTCTGATTCTTTTGTTTCTTCTCCTTCTCCTTCTGCTTCTCCTTCTGCTTTTGCTTCTCTTTCTGCTTCTGCTTCTACTTCTGCTTCTCCAGATTCTGTTTCTTCTGCTTCTCCTGCTTCTCCTTCTGCTTCAGGTTCTCCTTCTGCTTCTTCGGCTTCTTCTGCTTCTGCTTCTCCTGCTGCTGCTTCTGCCTCTCCTGCTTCTCTTTCTGCTTTTCCTTCTGTTTCTGCTTCTCCTTCTGCTTCTGCTTCTTCTCCTTCTGTTTCTTCTGCTTCTGCTTCTCCTGCTTCTGTTTCTCCTGCTTCTCCTTCTGCTTCTCTTTCTGCTTCTCCTTCTCCTTCTTCTGCTTCTCCTTCTGCTTCTCCTTCTGCTTTTGCTTCTCTTTCTGCTTCTGCTTCTCCTTCTGCTTCTCCAGATTCTGCTTCTTCTGCTTCTCCTTCTTCTTCAGGTTCTGCTTCTGCTTCTTCGGATTCTTATGCTTCTGCTTCTCCTGCTTCTGCTTCTTCTGCTTCCCGTCCTTCTCTTTCTGCTTCTCCTTCTGTTTCTGCTTCTCCTTCTGCTTCTGCTTCTTGTCCTTCTTTTTCTTCTGCTTCTGCTTCCTCTGTTTCTGCATCTCCTGCTTCTCCTTCTGCTGCTCTTTCTGCTTCTCCTGCTGCTTTTCTTTCTACTGCTCCTTCTTCTGCTTCTCTTTCTGCTTCTCCTTCTGTTACTCCTTCTCCTTCTCCTTCTATTTCTTCTGCTTTTCCTTCCACTTCTCCTTCTGCTTCTGCATCTTCTGCTTCTTCAGCTACTGCCTCGGCTTCTTCTGCTTCTCCTTCTGCTTCTCCTTCTGCTTTTGCTTCTCTTTCTGCTTCTGCTTCTCCTTCTGCTTGTCCAGATACTGCTTCTTCTGCTTCTCCTGCTTCTCCTTCTGCTTCAGGTTCTGCTTCTGCTTCTTCGGCTTCTTCTGCTTCTGCTTCTCCTGCTGCTGCTTCTTCTGCTTCTCCTGCTTCTCTTTCTGCTTTTCCTTCTGTTTCTGCGTCTCCTTCTGCTTCTGCTTCTTCTCCTTTTTCTGTTTCTTCTGCTTCTGCTTCTCCTGCTTCTGCTACTCCTGCTTCTGCTTCTCCTGCTTCTCGTTCTGCTTCTCTTTCTGCTTCTCCTTCTCTATCTCCTTCTTCTGCTTCGCCTTCTGCTTCTGTTTCTCCTTCTGCTTCTGCTTCAATTTCTCCTTCTGCTTCTCATTCTGCTTCTGCATCTTCTATTTCTTCTGCTTCTCCTGCTTCTGCTTCTCCTGCTTCTCCTACTTGTCTTGCTGCTTCTCCTTCTGCGTCTCTTTCTGCTTCTGCTTATCCTTTTGCTTCTCCTACTCCTAATCCTTCTCTTTCGCCTTCTCCTTCTTCTTCTTCTGCTTCTCCTGGTGCTTCTGCTTCTGCTTATTCTACTATTTCTGTTTCTTCTGCTTCTGCTTCAGATTGTGCTTCTTCTGTTTCTCCTTCTCCTTCTGCTTCTGCTTCTTCGGCTTCTCCTGTTTCTTCTGCTTCTGCTTCTCCTGCTTCTTCTGCTTCTCCTGCTTCTCTTTCTGCTTCTCCTTCTGCTTCTGCTTCTCCTTCTCCTTCTGCTTCTGCTCTTCTCCTTCTTCTTTTTCTTTTGCTTCTGTTTCTTCTGCTTCTTCTTCTTCTGTTTCTTCTGATTCTACTTCTGCTTCTCCTTCTTCTCCTCTTTCTGCTTCTACTTCTACTTCTTCTGATTCTCCTGCTTCTCCTTCTTGTTCTCCTTCTGTTTCTGCTTCTCTTTCTGCTTCTGCTACTCCTTCTGCTGCTCCTTCTCCTTCTCCTTCTTCTGCTTCTCCCACTGCTTCTGCTTCTGCTTCTTTTGCTTATTCTTTTTCTTCTGCTTCTGCTTCTCCTGCTTCTGCTTCTACTGCTTCTCCTTATGCTTCTCCTTATGATTCTCCTCATGCTTCTCCTTATGCTGCTGCTTCTTCTTCGTCTTCTTTTTCTTCTTTTTCTTCTTCTTCTTCTTCTTCTCTTTCTTCTGCTTCTGCTTTTCCTGCTTCTTCTGCTTCTACTGTTTCTCTTTCTGCTTCTCATTCTGCTTCTGCTTCTCCTTCTGCTTCTCCTATTGCTTCTGTTGCACTTCCTTATCCTTCTCCTTCTCCTACTTCTGCTTCTCCTTCTGCTTCTGCTTCTTCTGCTTCTCCTGCTTCTCGTTCTGCATCTTCTTCTGCTTCTGCTTCTCCTTCTGCTGCTTCTTCTGCTACTCCTTCTTCTGCTTCTCCTTCTGATTCTCCTTCTACTTCTCTTTCTGCTGCTCCTTCTCCTTCTTCTGCTTCTCCCTCTGATTCTTCTTCTTATGCTTATTCTTCTTGTACTGCTTCTGCTTCTCCTGCTTCTGCTTCTTCTGCTTCTACTTCTTCTCCTTATGCTTCTCCTTCTCCTTCTTCTTCTTCTGCTTCTACTTCTTCTCCTTATGCTTCTCCTTCTCCTTCTTCTTCTTCTTCTTCTTCTCTTTCTTCTGCTTCTTCTTTTCCTGCTTCTTCTGCTTCTACTGCTTCACTTTCTGCTTCTCATTCTGCTTCTGCTTCTCCTTCTGCTTCTCCTATTGCTACTGCGGCGCTTCCTTCTCCTTCTCCTACTTCTACTTCTCCTTCTTGCTCTGCTTCTTCTGCTTCTCCTGCTTCTCCTTATGCATCTTCTTCTGCTTCTGCTTTTCCTTCTGCTGCTTCTTCTGCTTCTGTTTCTCCTTCTGCCTCTCCTTCTGCTTCTTCTGCTTCTCCTTCTGCTTCTCGTTCTTCTGCTTTTCCTTCTGCTTCTCCTTCTGCTTTTGCTGCAACTGCTACTGCTTCTACTTCTTCTGTGTCTTTTGCTTCTCCTTCTGCTTTTGATTCTCTTTCTGCTTCTGCTTCTGCTTCTACTTCAGCTTCTCATTCTGCTTCTCCAGATTCTGCTTCTTCTCCTTCTCCTGCTTCTCCTTCTGGTTCAGGTTCTGCTTCTGCTTCTTCGGATTCTTATGCTTCTGCTTCTCCTGCTTCTGCTTCTTCTGCTTCCCCTCTTTCTCTTTCTGCTTCTCCTTCTGTTTCGGCTTCTCCTTCTGCTTCTGCTTCTTGTCCTTCTCCTGTTTTCTGCTTCTGCTTCTCCTGCTTCTGCTTCTTCTGCTTTTCCTGCTTCTGTTTCTGCTTCTCCTTCTGCTCCTTCTCCTTCTTCTGTTTCTTCTTCTTCTGCTTCTCCCGCTTCTGCTTCTTCTGTCTCCTGCTTCACGTTCTGCTTCTCTTCGTCGGCTTCTCTTTCTATTTCTGCTTCTGCTTCTTCTGATTCTGCTTCTTCTCCTTCTTCTTCTCCTTCTGCTTCTGTTTCTTCTGCTTCTCCTGCTTCTCCTTCTGCATCTCCTTCTGCTTGTGCTTTTCCTTCCTCTTCTTCTTCTGCTTCTGCTTCTCCTTCTCCTTCTTCTGCTTCTCCGTCTGCTTCTGCTTCTTCTTCTTTTCCTGCTTCTCCTTCTGCTTCTCCTTCTGTTTCTCCTTCTCGTTCTTCTGCTATTCCTTCTGCTTCTCTTTCTGCTTCTGCATCTTCAGCTTCTTCTGCTACTGCTTCTGCTTCTTCTGTTTCTTCTGCTTCTCCTTCTGCTTTTGCTTCTCTTTCTGCTTCTGCTTCTCCTTCTGGTTCTCCTTCTTCTTCTCCAGATTCTTCTTCTTCTGCTTCTCCAGCTTCTACTTCTGCTTCAGGTTCTCCTTTTGCTTCTTCGGCTTCTTCTGCTTCTGTTTCTGCTTCTCCTTCTGTTTCTGCTTCTCTTTCTGCTTCTGCTTCTTCTCCATCTTCTATTTCTTCTGATTCTGCTTCTCCTGCTTCTCCTTCGGTTTCTCTTTATGCTTCTCCTTCTCCTTCTTCTGCTTCTACTACTGCTTCTGCTTCTCCTTCTGCATCTTCTTCTGTTTCAATTTCTCCTTCTTCTGCCTTTCATTATGCTTCTGCTTCTCCTGCTTCTGCTCCTTCTGCTTCTCCTGCGTCTCCTTCTCCTTCTCTTTCTGCTTCTGCTTATCCTTCTGTTTCTCCTACGCCTAATCCTTCTCTTTCTCCTTCTTCTTCTTCTGCTTCTCCTGCTGCTTCTTCTTCTGCTTCTTCTGCTTTTTCTGTTTCTTCTTCTTCTGCTTCAGCTTCTGCTTCTTCTGCTTCTGCTTCTCCTGCTTCTTCTTCTTCTGCTTCTCCTACTTCTCCTTCTGCTTCTCCGTCTCCTTCTCCTTCTATTTCTCCTTCTTGTGCTTCTCAATCTTCTTCTGCTTCTCCGGCTTCTGCTTCTTCTGTTTCTCCTTCTGCTTCTCCTTCTGCTTCTCTTTCAGCTTCTTATTCTGCTTCTGCTCCTCCTACTCCTAATCCTTCTCTTTCTCCTTCTTCTTCTTCTGCTTTTCGTTCTGCTTCTGCTTCTTCTGCTTGTTCTGATTCTTCTGCTTCTGCTTTTCCAGGTTCTGATGCTTCTGCTTCTCCTTCTGCTTCAGGTTCTCCTTCTGGTTCTTGGGCTTCTTCTGTTTCTTCTGCTTCTGATTCTCCTGCTACTGCTTCTTCTGCTTCTCTTTCTGCTTCTCCTTCTGCTTCTGCTTCTCCTTCTGCTCCTTCTCCTTCTTCTGTTTCTTCTTCTGCTGATGCTGCTTCTCCCGCTTCTGCTTCTTCTGCTTCTCCTACTTGTCCTTCTCCTTCTGCTTCTCCTTCTCCTTCTTCTGCTTCTCTTTCTGCTTCTCCTTCTGCTTCTTCTGATTCTCCAACTTCTCCTTCTTCTTCTCCTTCTGTTTCTGCTTCTCTTTCTCCTTCTGCATCTCCTTCTGCTTCACCTTCGGCTGCTCCTTCTCCTTCTTCTGTTTCTCACTCTGCTTCTGCTTCTAATGCTTCTTCTTTTTCTTCTGGTTCTGCTTCTCCTGCTTCGGCTTCTTATGCTTCTACTGCTTTTTCTTCTTCTTCTGCTTCTTCTGCTTCTACTTCTCTTTCTGCTTCTGCTTCTCCTGCTTGTATTTCTGCTTCTTCTGCTGCTTCTCCTTCTGCTGGTTCTTCTACTTCTTCTTCTGCTTCTCTTTTTGCTTCTCCTTCTGCTTCTGCTCTGCTTCTTCTGTTTCTCCTGCCTGAATTTCTGGTTCTACTTCTTCTGCTGCTTCTCCTTCTGCTTGTGCTTCTCCTTCTGCTTCTGTTTCTGCTTCTTCTGCTTCTTCTCTTTCGGCTTCTCCTGCTTCTGCTTCTTGTGCTTCTCCTGCTTCTCTTTCTGCTTCTCATTCCGCTTCTGCTTCTCCTTCTGCTTCTGCTTCTCCTGCTTCTCCTTCTCCTACTTCTGCTTCTCCTTCAGCTTCTGCTTCTTCTGTTTCTCCTGCTTCTCCTTCTGCATCTCCTTCTGCTTGTGCTTGTCCTTATGCTTCTTCTTCTGCTTCTCCTTCTCCTTCTTTTGCTTCTCCTTTTGCTATTGCTTCTTCTGCTTTTCCTTCTTCTCCTTCTGCTTCTGTTTCTTCTGCTTCTCCTTCTGCATCTTCTTCTGCTTCTGCTTCTCCTTCTCCTTCTTCTGCTTCTCCTTCTGATTCTCCTTCTGCTTCTTCTTCGTCTGCTTTACCTGCTTCTCTTTCTGCTTCTCCTTCTGCTTCTCCTTCTGTTTCTCCTTCTCCTTCTTGTTCTTCTGCTTTTCCTTCTGCTTCTCGTTCTGCTTCTGCTACAACTGCTACTGCTTCTACTTCTTCTGTTTCTTCTGCTTCTCCTTCTGCTTTTGATTCTCTTTCTGCTTCTGCTTCTCCTTCTGCTTCTCATTCTGCTTCTCCAGATTCTTCTTCTTCTGCTTCTCCAGCTTCTCCTTCTGCTTCAGGTTCTGCTTCTGCTTCTTCGGATTCTTATGCTTCTGCTTCTCCTGCTTCTGCTTCTTCTGCTTCCCCTCCTTCTCTTTCTGCTTCTCCTTCTGTTTCTGCTTCTCCTTCTGCTTCTGCTTCTTGTCCTTCTCCTGTTTCTTCTGTTCTGCTTCTGCTTCTCCTGTTTCTGCATCTCCTGCTTCTCCTTCTGCTGCTCTTTCTGCTTCTCCTCCTGATTTTCCTTCTCCTGCTCCTTCTTCTGCTTCTCTTTCTGCTTCTCCTTCTGTTTCTCCTTCTCCTTCTCGTTCTTCTGTTTTCCTTCTGCTTCTCCTTCTGCTTCGGCATCTTCTGCTTCTTCTGCTACTGCCTCTGATTCTTCTGTTTCTTCTGCTTCTCCTTCTGCTTCTCCTTCTGCTTTTCCTTCTCTTTCTGCTTCTGCTTCTCCTTCTGCTTCTCCAGATTCTGCTTCTTCTGCTTCTCCTTCTGCTTCAGGTTCTGCTTCTGCTTCTTCGGCTTCTTCTGCTTCTGCTTCTCCTGCTTCTCTTTCTGCTTTTCCTTCTGTTTCTGCTTCTCCTTCTGCTTCTGCTTCTTCTCCTTCTTCTGTTTCTTCTGCTTCTGCTTCTCCTGCTTCTGCTTCTCCTGCTTCTCGTTCTGCTTCTCTTTCTGCTTCTCTTTCGGCTTCTCCTTCTCCTTCTCCTTCTTCTGCTTCTCCTTCTGCTTCTGCTTCTCCTTCTGCTTCTGCTTCTGCTTCAATTTCTCCTTCTGCTTCTCATTCTGCTTCTGCGTCTTCTGTTTCTTCTGTTTCTCCTGCTTCTGCTTCTCCTGCTTCTCCTAATTCTCGTGCTGCTTCTCCTTCTGCGTCTCTTTCTGCTTCTGCTTATCCTTTTCCTTCTCCTACTCCTAATCCTTCTCTTTCGAATTCTCCGTCTTCTTCTTCTGCTTCTCATATTGCTTTTGCTTCTGCTTATTCTACTATTTCTGTTTCTTCTGATTCTGCTTCAGATTGTGCTTCTTCTGTTTCTCCTTCTGCTTCAGATTCTGCTTCTTCGGCTTTTCCTGTTTCTTCTGCTTCTGCTTCTCCTGCTTCTTCTGCTTCTCCTGCTTCTCTTTCCGCTTCTCCTTCTGCTTCTGCTTTTCTTTCTGCTTCTGCTCTTCTCCTTCTTCTGTTTGTTTTGCTTCTTCTTCTTCTTCTTCTTCTTCTGCTTCTTCTGATTCTACTTCTGCTTCTCCTTCTTCTCCTTCTCTTTCTCCTTTTGCTTCTGCTTCTTCTGCTTCTCCTTGTGCAACTTCTCCTGCTTCTGCTTCTCCTTCTGCTGCTTCTTTTGCTTCTGCTTCTCCTTGTGCTTCTCTTTCTGCTTCTTCTGCTTCTCCTTCTGATTCTCCTTCTGCTTCTCCTTCTGTTTCTCCTTCTCCTTCTCGTTCTTCTGCTTTTCCTTCTGCTTCTCCTTCTGCTTCTGCTGCAACTGCTACTGCTTCTGCTTCTTCTGTTTCTTTTGCTTCTCCTTCTGCTTTTGATTCTCTTTCTGCTTCTGCTTCTCCTTCATCTTTTCATTCTGCTTCTCCAGATTCTGCTTCTTCTGTTTCTCCTGCTTCTCCTTCTGCTTCAGGTTCTGCTTCTGCTTCTTCGGATTCTTATGCTTCTGCTTCTCCTGCTTCTGCTTCTTCTGCTTCCCCTCTTTTTCTTTCTGCTTCTCCTTCTGTTTCTGCTTCTCCTTCTGCTTCTGCTTCTTGTCCTTCTCCTGTTTTCTGCTTCTGCTTCTCCTGCTTCTGCTTCTTCTGCTTTTCCTGCTTCTCTTTCTGCTTCTCCTTCTGCTCCTTCTCCTTCTTCTGTTTCTTCTTCTTCTGCTTCTCCCGCTTCTGCTTCTTCTGTCTCCTGCTTCTCATTCTGCTTCTCTTCGTCGGCTTCTCTTTCTATTTCTGCTTCTGCTTCTTCTGATTCTGCTTCTTCTCCTTCTTCTTCTCCTTCTGCTTCTGTTTCTTCTGCTTCTCCTTCTGCATCTCCTTCTGCTTGTGATTTTCCTTCTGCTTCTTCTTCTGCTTCTGCTTCTCCTTCTCCTTCTTCTGCTTCTCCGTCTGCTTCTGCTTCTTTTTCTTTTCCTGGTTCTCCTTCTGCTTCTCCTTCCGTTTCTCCTTCTCGTTCTTCTGCTATTCCTTCTGCTTCTCTTTCTGCTTCTGCATCTTCAGCTTCTTCTGCTACTGCTTCTGCTTCTTCTGTTTCTTCAGCTTCTCCTTCTGCTTTTGCTTCTCTTTCTGCTTCTACTTCTCCTTCTGGTTCTCCTTCTTCTTCTCCAGATTCTTCTTCTTCTGCTTCTCCAGCATCTTCTTCTGCTACAGGTTCTCCTTTTGCTTCTTCGGCTTCTTCTGCTTCTATTTCTGATTCTCCTTCTGTTTCTGCTTCTCTTTCTGCTTCTGCTTCTTCTCCATCTTCTATTTCTTCTGATTCTGCTTCTCCTGCTTCTGTTTCTCCTGCTTCTCCTTCGGTTTCTCTTTATGCTTCTCCTTCTCCTTCTCCTTCTTCTGCTTCGACTACTGCTTCTGCTTCTCCTTCTGTATCTTCTTCTGTTTCAATTTCTCCTTCTTCTGCCTTTCATTATGCTTCTGCTTCTCCTGCTTCTGCTCCTTCTGCTTCTCCTGCTTCTCCTTCTCCTTCTCTTTCTGCTTCTGCTTATCCTTCTTTTTCTCCTACGCCTAATCCTTCTCTTTCTCCTTCTTCTTCTTCTGCTTCTCCTGCTGCTTCTTCTTCTGCTTCTTCTGCTTTTTCTGTTTCTTCTTCTTCTGCTTCAGCTTCTGCTTCTTCTGCTTCTCCTTCTGCTTCTGCTTCTCCTTCTGCTTCTGCTCTTCTCCTTCTTCTGTTTCTTCTGCTTCTGCTTCTCCTGCTTCTTCTTCTTCTGCTTCTCCTACTTCTCCTTCTGCTTCTCCGTCTCATTCTCCTTCTCCTTCAATTTCTCCTTCTTGTGCTTCTCAATCTTCTTCTGCTTCTGCTTCTCCTGCTTCTGCTTCTTCTGTTTCTCCTTCTGCTTCTCCTTCTGCTTCTCTTTCTGCTTCTGCTTCTCCTTCTGCTCCTCCTACTCCTAATCCTTCTCTTTCTCCTTCTTCTTCTTCTGCTTCTCGTTCTGCTTCTGCTTCTTCTGCTTGTTCTGTTTCTTCTGCTTCTGCTTTTCCAGCTTCTGCTGCTTCTGCTTCTCCTTCTGCTTCAGGTTCTCCTTCTGGTTCTTGAGCTTCTTCTGTTTCTTCTGCTTCTGCTTCTCCTGCTACTGCTTCTTCTGCTTCTCTTTCTGCTTCTCCTTCTTCTTCTGCTTCTCCTTCTGCTCCTTCTCCTTCTTCTGTTTCTTCTGCTGCTGCTGCTGCTTCTCCCGCTTCTGCTTCTTCTGCTTCGCCTACTTGTCCTTCTCCTTCTGCTTCTCCTTCTCCTTCTTCTGCTTCTCTTTCTGCTTCTGCTTCTGCTTCTTCTGATTCTCCAACTTCTCCTTCTTCTTCTCCTTCTGTTTCTGCTCCTCTTTCTCCTTTTGCATCTCCTTCTGCTTCACCTTCGGCTGCTCCTTCTCCTTCTTCTGTTTCTCACTCTGCTTCTGCTTCTTATGCTTCTTCTTTTTCTTCTGGTTCTGCTTCTCCTGCTTCGGCTTCTTATGCTTCTACTGCTTCTTCTTCTTCTGCTGATTCTTCTGCTTCTACTTCTCTTTCTCCTTCTGCTTCTCCTGCTTGTATTTCTGCTTCTTCTGCTGCTTCTCCTTCTGCTGGTTCTTCTACTTCTTCTTCTGCTTCTCTTTTTGCTTCTCCTTCTGCTTCTGCTCTGCTTCTTCTGTTTCTCCTGCCTGAATTTCTGGTTCTACTTCTTCTGCTGCTTCTCCTTCTGCTTCTGCTTCTGCTTCTGTTTCTGCTTCTTCTGCTTCTTCTCTTTCGGCTTCTCCTGCTTCTGCTTCTTGTGCTTCTCCTGCTTCTCTTTCTGCTTCTCATTCCGCTTCTGCTTCTCCTTCTGCTTCTGCTTCTCCTCCTTCTCCTTCTCCTACTTCTGCTTCTCCTTCTGCTTCTGCTTCAATTTCTCCTTCTGCTTCTCATTCTGCTTCTGCGTCTTCTGTTTCTTCTGCTTCTCCTGCTTCTGCTTCTCCTGCTTCTCCTAATTCTCGTGCTGCTTCTCCTTCTGCGTCTCTTTCTGCTTCTGCTTATCCTTTTCCTTCTCCTACTCCTAATCCTTCTCTTTCGAATTCTCCGTCTTCTTCTTCTGCTTCTCATGTTGCTTTTGCTTCTGCTTATTCTACTATTTCTTTTTCTTCTGCTTCTGCTTCAGATTGTGCTTCTTCTGTTTCTCCTTCTGCTTCAGATTCTGCTTCTGCTTCTTCGGCTTTTCCTGTTTCTTCTGCTTCTGATTCTCCTGCTTCTTCTGCTTCTCCTGCTTCTCTTTCTGCTTCTCCTTCTGCTTCTGCTTTTCTTTCTGCTTCTGCTCTTCTCCTTCTCTGTTGTTTGCTTCTTCTTCTTCTCTTCTCTTCTCTTCTGCTTCTTCTGATCTACTTCTGCTTCTCCTTCTCTCTCTCTTTCTGCTTCTCCTTGTGCATCTTCTCCTGCTTCTGCTTCTCATTCTGCTGCTTCTTTTGCTTCTGCTTCTCCTTGTGCTTCTCCTTCTGCTTCTTCTGCTTCTCCTTCTGATTCTCCTTCTGCTTCTCCTTCTCCTTCTCGTTCTTCTGCTTTTCCTACTGCTTCTCCTTCTGCTTCTGCTGCAACTGCTACTGCTTCTGCTTCTTCTGTTTCTTTTGCTTCTCTTCTGCTTTTGATTCTCTTTCTGCTTCTGCTTCTCCTTCAGCTTGTCATTCTGCTTCTCCAGATTCTGCTTCTTCTGCTTCTCCTGCTTCTCCTTCTGCTTCAGGTTCTGCTTCTGCTTCTTCGGATTCTTATGCTTCTGCTTCTCCTGCTTCTGCTTCTTCTGCTTCCCCTCTTTCTCTTTCTGCTTCTCCTTCTGTTTCTGCTTCTCCTTCTGCTTCTGCTTCTTGTCCTTCCCCTGTTTTCTGCTTCTGCTTCTCCTGCTTCTGCTTCTTCTGCTTTTCCTGCTTCTCTTTCTGCTTCTCCTTCTGCTCCTTCTCCTTCTTCTGTTTCTTCTTCTTCTGCTTCTCCCGCTTCTGCTTCTTCTGTCTCCTGCTTCTCATTCTGCTTCTCTTCGTCTGCTTCTCTTTCTATTTCTGCTTCTGCTTCTTCTGATTCTGCTTCTTCTCCTTCTTCTTCTCCTTCTGCTTCTGTTTCTTCTGCTTCTCCTGCTTCTCCTTCTGCATCTCCTTCTGCTTGTGATTTTCCTTCTGCTTCTTCTTCTGCTTCTGCTTCTCCTTCTCCTTCTTCTGCTTCTCCGTCTGCTTCTGCTTCTTCTTCTTTTCCTGGTTCTCCTTCTGCTTCTCCTTCCGTTTCTCCTTCTCGTTCTTCTGCTATTCCTTCTGCTTCTCTTTCTGCTTCTGCATCTTCAGCTTCTTCTGCTACTGCTTCTCCTTCTTCTGTTTCTTCAGTTTCTCCTTCTGCTTTTGCTTCTCTTTCTGCTTCTGCTTCTCCTTCTGGTTCTCCTTCTTCTTCTCCAGATTCTTCTTCTGCTGCTTCTCCAGCTTCTCCTTCTGCTACAGGTTCTCCTTTTGCTTCTTCGGCTTCTTCTGCTTCTATTTCTGATTCTCCTTCTGTTTCTGCTTCTCTTTCTGCTTCTGCTTCTTCTCCATCTTCTATTTCTTCTGATTCTGCTTCTCCTGCTTCTGTTTCTCCTGCTTCTCCTTCGGTTTCTCTTTATGCTTCTCCTTCTCCTTCTCCTTCTTCTGCTTCTACTACTGCTTCTGCTTCTCCTTCTGTATCTTCTTCTGTTTCAATTTCTCCTTCTTCTGCCTTTCATTATGCTTCTGCTTCTCCTGCTTCTGCTCCTTCTGCTTCTCCTGCTTCTCCTTCTCCTTCTCTTTCTGCTTCTGCTTATCCTTCTTTTTCTCCTACGCCTAATCCTTCTCTTTCTCCTTCTTCTTCTTCTGCTTCTCCTGCTGCTTCTTCTTCTGCTTCTTCTGCTTTTTCTGTTTCTTCTTCTTCTGCTTCAGCTTCTGCTTCTTCTGCTTCTCCTTCTGCTTCTGCTTCTCCTTCTGCTTCTGCTCTTCTCCTTCTTCTGTTTCTTCTGCTTCTGCTTCTCCTGCTTCTTCTTCTTCTGCTTCTCCTACTTCTCCTTCTGCTTCTCCGTCTCATTCTCCTTCTCCTTCAATTTCTCCTTCTTGTGCTTCTCAATCTTCTTCTGCTTCTGCTTCTCCTGCTTCTGCTTCTTCTGTTTCTCCTTCTGCTCCTCCTTCTGCTTCTCTTTCTGCTTCTGCTTCTCCTTCTGCTCCTCCTACTCCTAATCCTTCTCTTTCTCCTTCTTCTTCTTCTGCTTCTCGTTCTGCTTCTGCTTCTTCTGCTTGTTCTGTTTCTTCTGCTTCTGCTTTTCCAGCTTCTGCTGC
>NW_012287121.1:0-604 GCF_000151885.1 Dipodomys ordii
AGCTGAGGGACAGTGTCCAGGCCTGGAGTTCAGGCTCCACAACCAACAAAAAAATGTTTTAATGCACAAATCATAATTGAATAAGATTTTTCTTTCATTATTGTTTTCAGGGTCTGCCACTATACAGCTCAGAGGGTCATCTGTCTCTGGGAGAATGGGCATTTTAAAGAAAAATGTGATTTTCTGTTATTTCAAAACCATTATAAGAAGGCTTTGAGCTGGGCACCAGTGGCTCATGGTGGTAATCCTAACTACTCAGCAGGCTGAGGATCTGAGGATTGTGGTTTGAAGCCAGCCCAGTTAGGAAAGGTTTTGAGATTCTTATCTCCAATAAACCACCCAGAAAAGCCAGAAGTAGTGCTGTGGCTCAAGTGGTAGAATGCTAGCCTTGAGCAAAAGAAGCTCCGGGACAGTGCTCAGGCTCTGAGTTCAAGCTGCAGGACCAACACACTAACCCATATGCATGCATATTTACACGTACACATACCTACATACACATACATAAGAAGGAGAAGAAGGAGGAGGAGGAGGAAGAGGAGGAGGAGGAGGAGGAGGAGGAGGAAGAGGAGGAGGAGGAGGAGGAGGAGGAGGAGGAGGAGGAGGA
>NW_012287122.1:0-1119 GCF_000151885.1 Dipodomys ordii
TGGTCCAGTCGTGGAGCTTGAACTCTGGGCATAGGCACTGTCCTTCAGCTCTTCAGCTCAAGGCTAGCACTCTACCACTTGAGCCACAGCACCACTTCCGGCTTTTTTCTTTTTGCTTATGTGGTGCTGAGGAATCGAACCCAGGGCCTCAGGCTTGTAAGGCAAGCGCTCTACCACTGAGCCATCTATCTTCTTATGGCAAAATAGTATTTCAGTTTACTTCCTTTGTATACAATGTTCTTAATTACAACTATGCCACACTCCCTGCTTAAGATCTTTAATCAAATATATAAAACTTATACACAAAATTCCAATTCTTGTAGACTTTTAAAAGTTCTTTTCCTAACATGATCCATTTGCCTTGCTACTGACTACACAATTGGTACTAAGTAACCATTTATAGGGGAATCCCTATATAGTATAGAAAGTTTTGGTTCTGTGAATGTAATAGAATACAAGGACTGCTAAAACAGTAAGTGCATCATAACTAATTTGAGACTTCAAAAGTAACTTTAAACTTTTAATGATTACAGAGATTATGGTATATTCAACACTGAAAAATTTATGGCACATCCACTATAATCTATGATCAATCCTGGGTGCAAGAGACAAAACAAGGGCTGGGAAGGTGGCTCAGTGGTAGAGCGCTTGCCTTGCATGCATGAGGCCCTGGGTTCAATTCCTCAGCACCATATAAGCAAAAAGAAAAAAGCCAGAAGTGGCGCTGTGGCTCAAGTGGTAGAGCGCTAGCCTTGAGCTGAAGAGCTGAGGGACAGCGCCCAGGCCCAGAGTTCACGCCCCACAACCGGACCCTCCTCAAATATAGAGAGACAAAACAAATAATAATATGTTTTTTAAAATGGGTCTGGTGGGGTGCGAACGTGGCATAATGGTAGACTGCTTTGCTTAGCATACATGAATGCCTGAGTCCATTTCTTTAGCACCTATGATCAATAAAAAAGGCCATACGTAGCACTATGGCTCAGAGGGTACAATGCTAGCCTTGAGCAAAAAAACTAGAGAACAGCACCAAAGCCTGAGTTCAAGCACATAACTGGTAAAATAGGCGGGGGTAGGCATTCTATCTTCTGAATCTCGACCTATTTAACATTGACACTC